>NW_016909254.1:328685-422100 GCF_001483705.2 Eufriesea mexicana | reverse complement strand
GCGAAGTTAGGAGCCGTTATATCTCGGTACTTTCGTTTAACTATTTCCAAGCCAGTCGAAGTTTTAATGACCATCCGTGTTCCCCTTTCCTTGATTTATCTCCACCGCGAGGGTGACCGATTTCAGAACTCATTTCACCCCTCTATCAAACCGCTATCTCGATGCCGGAAAGGCGAAAAATTCGATTGAAATTTAATCGAGAGAGATATTTTAATCGCGCCGCTTATTAGCTTTATAAATCTCCCATAACGAGGCAGTAAACCGTGTCCGCGAAATCGGAAATAAATATCCTTATAGCCTTAATACGTTCGTCTGCGGAAGATTAAATTCCAGGTTTGCTCGATCGCTGTACCGTAAATTATCCGCTTTGGTTGCGAAAAGAAGGAAAACGAAACGTCGATCAACTGGAATCGCGAATCGTGAAATTTTCGCGACGAGAGGCCATCGGCGACCATCGCGCTTTCCAAAGTCTCCTCCGCGACGTCACCTCCGCGTCCAGCATCGACTCGTCGCGCAGCAACCCTTTCTCTCGCCTCGTTTTTCTCCTTTTCCTCCTTTTTCCCGTCGGATTCTATTTCCGTCAAGCGTCCTCTCGAGTGATTTATTCGATCGGAGCCCTGGCAATTTGTCGCCCTCGGCGCCGCGGGCCGAGAAGGAAAGTAGCCCGTGCACGTCCGCGGACTCCGCTCGAGCGCGCAGGTTAATTCTTAATTTCAAGCCTTGGGTCAGCACGCCTCCCACCGGAAGCCTTAATCACGCCGGAGTCGCGCCTCGAGAAAGCAATTAGCGCTGTCCCGCGAACTCGTCGATAATTAATTAAACTTTCCCGATCGATTCCGCCGCTGTTTCTCCGACCGCTCTCTGCTGCCCTCTGCAGCGTGCACGCGAAGCGTTCCGTGTTCCCGTCACGAGCGCGTATTCCGAGGCCTCGCGATTATTCGACGAGCGGAGCGGAAAGCTGACAGAAATAGGGTATAAAGGAGAGGTTAGGAGGAGGTGGTGCTTGGGAAAGAAGAGACGAAGATGCACACCACCTGTAGGGCTCTCTGTGCTCCGCGTGGCGCTTTAATCTTTGATCCAACAATATGGCCGGCCTCCGTGCCCGCTTTGTTGCCCCGAAAAGTAAGCCTGAGACACCGAGGGTCGCGGTAATACGGGGTTTCTTATTGAAACGGCAGCCGGTAATAAGAGAAATGGATGTTGAGATAGAGTACCGGTTTGCGGATATTATTATCCTGTGTCAGAGGAGGTTTCTTAGTCTGGGTTTAAACTGCAGGAGGGAGAGTTAGGTCGGCGGAATATTCCTTGCGAGAGTTTGCTGGGTTAGGTCGGTGTCTCAAACGCGTTGGCGGAATCTGCTAATCTTTGGATCAAAAGAAATAATTTGTAACGACGACAGGACAGGACTGAAATTTAATTTTAATCATGACAGTGGTTAGTGTTAGTGGTGGATGAAATTTAATAACAATAAGAATAACTCTTTATTTAATTAGAAAGATTATAAAACACAGATATTATGTTTGAATATAATTAATTTCTCACAATCACACTGTCGTATGTCTTCTCGTTATTATAACTCAGTTGAAACTGACGTATTCCAAATCACTCTCTTTTTTTCTTTCTTCTTTCATACATTACATTGACATACACGATTCACGCAACACCGAAATCATTACACGCATACTCATTTACCATAATAACTTGAATTCATTAGATATTGGAATCCCATGCATACTTGTTCCACTCATCCCAACACATATATACTTAAAAATCTATGTAACCATTACCATAGTTAGAAGACTGGTAATTAAAAATTGCAAATTTTTGAAATTATTAACGATATTGTAATTGAATAAATAATTTAATCGATCAGACAGATAGATGAATCGTGAATTTTAATTAATTTTGATTAATTTAGTCAATGACGTGGGTAAAAGATCACCCCGTTTTAAGTGTAGTCAAGTATTTCTTCGGGCAATATCGTTCGTAATTAGTCGAAAGGGGTTGTCTAGGGGAGGCATTATGAATTCGTTCGACCCCACCCCCGCGCTCCAGGCGTAACGACGGGGGATCAGATTGTTCATTCGTAAAAAGTTGTCGTGGGCCCTCGAAGGACGTCATTGCCAAAAAAATTCCGCAGAAAGTTGGCAGGGTTAATACAGTCAACGAGAGAGATCTCCTTCGGTCCGTCGTAAACAGCTTCCACGCGATCTTCAAATATCCCCCGAATTCGGGGGTCAAACCATCCCCCAAAAATATGAACAATGTAAACGCGGCGAAGCTGGGTAGAGAGTTTTGTGGACAAAAACGGGGACCTTTCATGCGTCACACCAAACATCATCTACGTTTCATCCCCTTTGTTCAATCGATATTTCGCGTTCCGAAACAGCTCAATCATTTGAACGCCAATTTTATTATTTTTTAACTAATAATTCATTGCCATCGATCAAAGATATATAATTTACATTATCGCCTTAAAAAATATATCCTAAATTAGGCAATTTCGATAGGCACAATATTTTTCCAAGAAACTCCTCCATTGCTGGTTACCAAGGATCGTATAAATCGAGAGTGATTATTCCCTCCAGATCTAACATTGAAAGCCAAAAATCTTTTCAGCTCGAATAACGTTAAGAGTAATAGAAAATTTACACGTCAATTAAACATCCGGCAAAGTGGCAGTTGCATAACTCCAATTACTATCGTCAAACTGTCACCGGTGATCATAAAGTCCGACTAAAAATGGACACACCTTATTTTTCACTTTCATCCTTGGAATGCAAATTGACGTAGCTGTGTTCTTGCAACAAGCTGACGTACAACAGAAATTGACTTGGGTGCCATTATCGCGAGCGTGGTTGACACAATTTCGGAAAACACGGTATCGATCTTTCCTCGAAAGGGGAAACCGTGTTCGCGACCCTGTAGCAGCTCGAGGGGTGTTTTATTAATATTCAGGATCATTCCTTCTCGCGGATCTTTCATCGCGGATCGAAATAGCGACAACGCGTGTCGCTGGTTTCCGTAGCACGAAGAATGTGTGTCACCGGATATTACCGATTCAGACGCACGTGTTAGAAACGCGGACGTCGCGGTCGAATTTGAATATCGGGTCTGCAATTATGCAAATTCGCTGGCCGTGATTTATCGGGATTCTTGCAGGATAGGAAGAAACAGGGAGAGGCGTATATATCACGGCTGGAATTACACATTAATGGGAATTTTATTACCAGCTTTTCCTTTATTACCCGCAGTTAAATGATGGATGGAGAAATGTGCTTTTATTTAGCGAGCCGGGGTGCGTCGGTCACGGATCCGTGAATTTCGATTCGCACCCCGTCGATTCCTTTTATTATTAGAATTTCCATCTGGCCTGGTGATTTCGTCGGGATCGTGGAACGCGTGAATATTACACTTGGTCTTGCTGCGTCGAGCCCCCTGTCGCAGGATCCTGAAATAATTACAGGTGGAAACTGTTAAACGCGTCTCGAAGCACGCGAAATCCGATGAACGCAGAAATCCACAGGATCGTGTGTTCGACGGATAATTAAAAGCAGCTGGAACAAAACCACCACGAGATTTCTTTTACCGATACACTCTCGCCGTGGTTTAATATATTCGTCGAGATTAATCTTGCCTCTGTTACGTTTCATCCTTTTAAGCCGTTCCATTCGCGGGACAGCTTGGTAATTAGAAATTAAACGGATTATCGTTTCAACGCGTTGAAAATAGACTTTGTGCAGTGGAAGGAAATATTTTCGGAGCTTTTATCAAGGCTTCGCGAATGTTACCTGTTCATCCTGTCAGACGGTTCACCTCGTGCCTCGGAAAGGGATGCTTAATCGACTTAAACGTCGCATCAGCCTGGTGTACTCTGCGTTGCAGGAAAGAAGTCATCTCGTTCGGTTGCTGGGTAAGAGGGGTATTCCACTTGCTTTGCCTATGCTCTTGTTAATAATACCCACTCTTCTATGACACTCCCAAAACTACTATCTTCAAGTTCGGTAACGTGGTGCGTTAACATAGGCGTAAGATATCCGCGAAAGGAATGTTATCTCAGAGTTAACTTAGAGTGAATTGGAAACACTACTACGCTGGGCAATAAACGAAACGACACCATATGATTGGAAAGGATTTTGTAAACACGTAGAAACATTGGAACACGAATATTGGACGAAAGATGGAATAACAGAAGACGCAACTGAAGATCTAGAATTGGAAATACAAAGCAGTGAGTCGGATAAGAAATCAGTTGACAAAAGCTCAAAGATTTATGAAGTAAAGAAGTACAAAAGTAATAATAATTAACATCATTTATGAAAATTGATTTAAAATTTAATATGTATTTTTTATGATAAATTAATTATATAATTGCATCGTACTTGATAACCGTTTAGTAGTTGTATAGTATATCACGTTTGCTGCATAATGCAATGAAAAAGTTAATCAAGATGCTAATTAGTAATTAGTAATTGCAAATAACCATGTGTTCGTCGGAAGAATCTGAAGTTAATATACTTTTGGGATGAGTCTATGTTCTTGCATCTAATTGTTGCCCCTGTCTCGCTTTGTCTCGTTGCTTCGTTCGCTTTCTTTGTCACATGGTGTTCTATGACCGGGCTAATAGGAAGGGATCAGTTCTACCAATAAGGGAAACGTTTTACTCTACTTCTGCCATGATTCGGTCCTACAAGTTTCTCAGATGACTTCTTTCATGCAACGCAGAGTAGATCAGTCTGGGACCCGGTGTTGTTTCAGAATCGTCAAACCTATTATCGTCGTTCTGCCTCTTAGCGGGGCACATAGTTTATCGTGAAACACAGCGTTCAGCTTTTAAACGAAATTATCGGAGATGCTCTCGGCTCTTCGACGCGGTAATTAAAAATCGATGCGACGAAGCTTCGCGTAAATACGCGAACGTGCAACGCTCGGAGAATCCTCTGGAATACTTGGGAACATCCCCGACTCGATGGTCTTCGAAATACACCACGAGTGGTGGAATCATTTTTGCTCAAAGTCTCGCGAAGAATCGCGAAAGAGAGGTCCCCTCGGCGTCTCGAACGCTGCTCTTAAATGTTCCTTTGGGAAAAAGTGGAGCATCGAGTGCAACCAATAGCCTATCGATAATCGAATATCCAAGACAAGTACCACATGGAATGGTTTTGACCCTTTTTTCTTCCACGTGCTTCTGAAATTCCAACGCTTTCCCACGAGGCTCGGTGATCGCTCGAAAGCGTTCGAAAATGGCGATTGCTGTCGGAATGAAAATCGGGAATTAAATTATTTTCTCATTTAACAGACGGTGCGTCGCGCGAGGCCTTTGATGCTTCGTCCATTTTTGAAATCGGTACGGATCCCGCGAGTTGAGGATTTAATTATTTTTCCATTTGACAGACGCTTCGTTGCACGTCGCTTGCAAAGATTCGTCTCTTTCGAACGAAATTTAAAATTTATTAGAAAATACCCGAAGCCGATACAGATTCCCATAGACATTCAAAGGATCGCAAATTAAATCATTTTCCTTATCATCTGACAAGCAACGTTAGGCTTGATTTTAAATTCGGTACAGATCCCGGGAGTTGCGGATTTAATTATTTTTCCATTTGACAGACGTTGCATTGCACATCGCTTCCAAAGATTCGTTCCTTTCGAACTAAATTCAAAATTTATTAGAAAATACCCGTAGCCGGTAGATTTCCTCGTAGATATTCAAAAGGTCGCAAATTAAATTATTTTCCCGTCTGACAGGCAACGTTAGGCTCGATTTTAAATTCGGCACAGATCCCGCGAGTTGCAGATTTAATTATTTTTCCATTTAACAGACCCTCTGTTGCGCTTGTTTCCAAAGATTCGTCCTTTTTGAACGAAATTCGAAATTTATTTGGAAATACCCGGAACCGATAGATTTTCCCGTAGACATTCAAAGGATCGGAAATTAAATCATTTTCCCATCTGACAGGCAGCGTTAGACTCGATTAAATTCGCTCGATATCGCGGAAAGTAATTGACTCGTTAAAGACAGAAATAAAGGAAAATGCTGCCAAGCTGTAAAACGGAAGAAAATTGTTTATCAACTTCAATTTAGTTTATTAGCTACCATTTTATCACCACTAAATTTCGATTAATACCTCAAAACGTCTAAAAGAATTTTAGTCTTTCGTAAACTATTATCAGCAACGGAAGAACTCCTGATCTAAATCGATATCGTACAGTAAGAATTCACGCTCGAGCTTTTCATTTCCTAAAAGTATCTTGTGTTCCTGTTTCAGAAGTCAAAACATCTATGCCTCTGTGCTTTATCGATTTTACGACTTTGCTGTATCGTTCGAACCAACGATGTATAAAATAATCAAAAGGTAAAACGGTCTACTAAATCAATAAATAAATAAACAAATATATTTATATGTAAATGACATTATATCGGGAATCATCAAAGTGAATTTAAATAGGATACCCTGTGTATGAAAATCGACGTAACTCTTTTAAATGAAATTTTATATTTTCAATTTTGTGTAAAACAATTTTCAGTCTTATCGATAATTTCGAATCTAACAGATAGCCGATTTGGTCGATTTAAACGGAACACCCTATATGTATATAGAGCGTGAAAGAAATTTTTGTGTATTTACCTATTCCTGCATCAGCTTACTATCTAGGATTTAATAGTTGCACCATTTAACTGATTTCTCGCTTCAATTTTAATTGTGTTACTCATCTTAACATTATCAATTATCTTACTTTAAATTCTTGGAACTTTATTCTAATTTCTATATCAATTGAAAATATTTATTTCTTATCCAGTTGTGTCACACATGTGATTGAATTTTTCATATCTAGATATTATACTAATATATACTGTATTCTATGTACACTAACTATATACTCACCAAGTATATGGTTCTCGCCTAAATCAAGTAGCAATGCTAAATTAAAGGTATTTGAGTATTGTATATACAGTGGGACATGAAAATGGTCAGCTAGAAAGATATTCGAAAGCATAAAAACGAGAAAACATTATTATAAATTAATACAAAAATAATTTTATAAGAAGATTTAAGCATAACTCTGTCTATAACAAATGTTTATTATAAAAATGTAAGTGAAAAACGTCACGTATTATGTCGCCTCTTAGTTTTTCTCTCTGTATCATCGACTCGTGACTGATCTGTAGTATAGAAAAATTAATATATATATCGATACCTTTATTTCGTTACCGAGCGATAGGATCGCCATCTGTACCATCTCCGTGTGCACTAAAAAATAACCTCACAAATCTGCGCTTTCATATACTTCTATAATCTTCATGAGAAGTAATATTCCTAACTTTTACACTTGTTGAATTTTCTTTAATTTTCCCATTTTAACATAGTTTTATTAGCATTTATGTAGGATTAATGCTAGATTAATCCTAGGCAGACAGAGATCTGCGCGTCTAATAAACAACGATTCCCTTTTAGTAACAAAACAGATTTATTTAACTAAAATATTACACCAGGTTTCTCTCAACTATAACTCTCAAACACACGATCTTCTATTCACTATGTCTCGATTACACGCATTCTGCCTCGCCCGTGCCCTTGCACCCTTATTAACTCTTTGCGGCACAGGATTTCAGATAATAAAATAGATTTATGTTACATAGAAATTTTATTACTTCTTAACTCTTACTTAAGTCAAAACTCTTTCTTTTCATACACAGACTTTCTTTCTCGATCACTCGATGCAGTCATAGGTATCTCGTCAAAATTTCGCGCCATCGTTTGTTATTTCGCCCGTATTCTAGTTATTGCTCTGAACGCCTAAGTCGAACCCGATGCCGCCATTTATTATTCTTCGCTATTTGAAGAGAGGCCCAAGCGTTCCCGTGTATTCGCTTAGAAGACCTCACACCCATTTGCCTCGCTATCATTCTTAACACGTTGAGTGCTACGTCAGTCCCTAGGGACTGACAGTAGACTTTTCGTTTGGACGGTGTGGATTCTAGGGACTGACAGCGAATTTTTCGTTTGATCATCATCGGTGCGTAAGACTGGCATTGTCAAGGGTTAAATTATCAATGACAATTAATATATTGTAAAAATTTAATTCCCTCTGCTGAAGTAAATCTTTACACTTCCGTGGCTTTTTTCGACTCATCGTTTCTTGGTGATCGCCTTTTTGCCTTTCTGGCACCCCCCACCCCATTATCTTCTGTTTATAATTTGTGTATTTGTGCATTGGCTGTACCATTCTCACAGTCCAAACGACAAAGTGAAACAAAGTAATCTTCTGCTCATACCCTTCGGTATACTTGAGCGCTCGGCATCAAGTGCTCGCTTGCTGCCGCCTGAGCGGAAAGTATAGTAAAATCGGCGCCGCACTCAACGTGTTAATACTATTTCCTTTGTCAGCGTCCTTCACTGCTCGCAATGCCACAGAACTGACTTCCGTTTCCTACTACTTGGCTACTTGTAGGATGTTTTATCAAGCGATACGCTGCATGGAAGATGAAAAAAGTTTCCCCTACATGGGTCTTCTTTTATCTTCTTCCCTGAATTTTAACAACTTTAAGATAGGAAGGTTAATCCCATTTTATCTACACCCATTTTTCACCAAGTATACCTGGGTATTCTTTCGCAGTGCGAATTGGAGTCGACATTTTGTTTCATTCTATTCCTCTTTTCGTTCGCTGGGAATTTATTTACTCGCAGTTGCAAAAGTAGAGAAATTTTGCTGTATGTTTATTCACGTTTCTCTTCTAATTTTCATCTCCGGTTTTGAGCGAATAAACGAACAAATAAATTTCATCCCAGCAGAACGTGACGATTTGAATAATCCGGGATGACAGAGGAGAAGAGGAGAGAAGTGTTCGACTTAAATTTGAAATTAATATACAATTCTGTCGAATTTTTGCACAAACAACTCCTCGTATTTCAATTTAATTCGGTAGAAATAGGTTAAAGTAGATAGATCATCGATCGGAAAAACGTGAAATCGCTTTTCAGTAGCGATATTTAACACCAGAACTAGGTCCTAGAATTTCCCTCTTCGCAGTTATTAAAAGCATATATCTGCTTTCGAAAAAGTCAGCGTCGATTCGTATTAAGATAAGCCTGGAATTGATATACCAACTTGTTTTAATCGTACCACTAAAATTGCTATTATCCATAGTTATATAATTTAAGTATCCATTAAAGATCGGTGGTTCTAGTGTTAACTATGAACCAGTTTGGTTGAGGTATCGGAGAGATAACCAGAAGGGATATATCAACTCCCCAGTCATGATTCTTCGTTCTCCATTTTCCTCCTTCATATTTCATTCTGCACAGCTTGAACATACTTCTCTCCCTTCCTTACACCACCCTTGATCTTCACCCTTACCCCATAATTTTCCCGAAAATTCTTCTCAAGCATCGCCCTTAGACTTCAAAATTCTTAGTCTTCAAAATTTTCTCGTTGCTCGACCAATTTGATTTTCCATCGAATGACCCCGGTATTGGGCCCCGCGAGGATCGATGGTGCAGCGGGCCCGAGGGATCCTTTGGGTCGGTAATGATCGCGCAGATGGTTGGCGCGTAAGCTCGGTGTCGGCGTATCGAGCAGGTGATTTGATCGAGCAGAGTGGAAAAAAGTCGAAGAGACGCTTGCGCTGCGGCGGTGACGGCGGTGGCGACGGTGGCTTTCGTCCCGTCGGCCAATGGAACACGGTGCCAGTCGTCGCTATCACGGGCACCGCGGCGCTGGCCGCAGTTCACCAAGCGGCGTCCACGCGGCTCGCGACGCGCGTCTCGGTCCTCGAGCTGGTTATGCGGCTGTCGGAAGGGCTCTTCGAGGTCCCTCGAGGCGAACACGTCGTGTGCGCGATTATCTTCAGACGCCGAAGCAAGCATTCTGATCTCTAGGTATCGATCGCAGACAGTGCTCGATGTTCGTTCGACGTGAAGCGGCCGGGATCGATCGCCGGACAGAGTATGCATCGATGTAACGAGTGCCTTTGGATTTTCCTCGCGGCGTTCTCTTTGAAAATTTCCCAACGAGGGTTGCTCGCCACTGTCGGTGGTCATTGGTGAGCTTTCGAATCGGGACTCGAAAGTCGCGTGCTTGCGCGCCATTCCGTTCAAGGTAGCGATTTTTCTCGCTTATCGCGGTTCCATGGGGATGCCTCGGTTGTGCTACGATTCTAGATTCGCCGCGAATTTGTTTGTTTGAAGTTTCGTAGCTCGCGGGTTTATGTTTGGTCGGTGGCCGTGTGCGTTTCGCGGATGCTTTTGCGCGCCAATTTCTTCCCGCTACGCAGTCCGCGATGCTCCAACGATAGCTGTATTTTTGACACACGTAGGTGTCCGATTTACAGGAATATCTCTGAAGTGATCTTGTCAACACGCGAAACACGAATTTCGTTTTGGTGATTTCTTCCATTTTCTCTTCTTCCATTTTTATCGCGCCTTCAAGTGATTTCTTCTGTATTCTTCGAGAATCGATATTCTTCGTAGCGAATTAATGGTAATTATTCAGATGAAAGAGAAGTCGAGTTCGTGGAATAAAAGTTGGAAAATATTTACGCGGTGACGTTTAATCTTTGTATCTCAATTAGGAAATGTCTCTGCAGCGGGACTTGTGAATCTCTCTAGTCGTGTTTGAAGTTTATGAGGCAGATACCCTTCGGTAAATGGAGTCATTAGCAGTTTTCCTTGTGTTGTAAATATCCTGCATAATAATATCGCGCTTTCACAGAGGGAGAGCTAACGAATTCGTTTAGAAGGAAACTTCTATCTCGTTCTTACATATTAATTTCATTTTTCCAAATTCTTTCGTTAATTTCTTTGTATCCCAGTTCTTCCTTCTTCAGAGAAAATTAATAATTCGAAATATCGGGAAAATATTAACGACGTCTGGCTTTGTTTGAGCTCAGCAACGTCAGAAATATTGAATCAGCTGTTCATGAAAAAGAAATTCCATCACTATAACATCTTTCCGCGACCCTGCTGAATACCTCTGTTTTCTTATGGATATTTTGGGTCGGTTCCATTCGATCAGATTTCGATGGAAAGCCTTCGTAGGGAAAAGAAATTGGGTATTTTCGATTCTTCTTCGCAACGAGGTGGAAACTTCTTGCCGATACTTTAATGAAAAAATTACGTCCTCGTGAATAAATTTTGTTTTCCGCGCCGCTGGGAAGGTGGCTAGAATATTCCACGACACGTGTCTAGCCAGTGATCACGTATATTTATAGGCTGATTGCGTAATGAGTCGATTAATCGATTTATTAATTAAAACACCTTCTTTTAATTTTAGTTTCTGGCTATCGTGACGTAAAGTGCAGTCGAAGTCAGCGTTTCCCGAAGGCTCTTCATCAGATTCGTTTCCCTTTTTGCAACTTTTCGATTAGTCGAAGCAGCCAGAAAATTTATTCCTTCCTAGAGATTATTCTTTTACGAGTTGGCGAATTGAATTCTCCAAGGTCTAAGAATTTCGCGACTTTCTTCTGCTCGTGTATTTTAGCAATTAAATAATTCGCAAGGAAGCGAACGTTAATTACACCAGGCTCCGAACTTGCAGTCCAAACTCCACACGCGTTGGCCCAACAGGGTTTCGTAATTATGCGAAACAGTTCCCTTTGTCGTGTTCGTATTACCCGCGCAAATACGCGCAAATAAAGGCGTCCAGTCTTCGCGGCGAGGACTTTGGCGAAAGCTTTCTTTCGTCTGCGAGCATTCGTGAGATTTGCAATTACCGCCTGAAGTGCTTTCACGAGGAACGGCTGGGAACAGAAGCCTCCAGGGACAGGTTGGACCTTTAAAATTCGAACCTGAATAATGTCTTTCTCGTATTCGAGTTGCAAAATATTCGCTGTAAACGCTGCTGCCAGACGCGAGCAGCGTTGAATCGATCAACAAACAACTATAATATCTCTGCTTTCGTCAGAAATTATTCAGGCTGTCATCAAAGCCTTCGCGATACCCACGTCGGATCGCATAAATCATCGATACCATCAATCACTACCTGTCGAACTTGTATCTTAACCAAATTTCGAGTCGATCGGCTCCGAGAACACCTGGGCACACAGCTCCGCGTCGACTTTTCCATCTAGGGCACGATCATCCTCCATTTTATTCGCGTATGGAAAATTTGCGTAGATTTTGCACGCAATTTATCTAAAATTTGCGTCGAATTTTTATGCAAATTGTAAATCGCGAAGTTAGGTTAGGTTGGGTTAGGAATTTATCTACAATTTGTGTCGAATTTTTACATAAATTGTAAGTCGCGAAGTTAGGTTAAGTTGGGTTAGGAATTTATCTACAATTTCTGTCGAATTTTTACATAAATTGTAAACCGCGAAGTTAGGTTAGGTTGTTTTACGAATTTGTCCACAATTTGTGTCAAATTTTCACGCAAATTGTAAATCGCGAAATTCTTGGTTACGTTAATATTTGAAACCTGAAATCTAATATCTGAATATCTGAAAATTTCGAAATACGAATGACTTCCTTCCGCAGATTTTTAATAAGAAAAAGTCCGATGTCGCGTATTCAGGATCGTCTAGAATGGTAGAAAATGAAGGAAGATGAAACGGCTCGTGGCTGATAGAAAATGTTTGCCGATTTCCCGATAGGACTCGCGTCCATGTACCACTTTCGCGTCGTTAAAATGGCGAACAGAGTTAAATATACCGCGATGAGGTCCGCTCGCAGGACCATAAAATATTTACCACGGCGTGACACGAAGTCAAAGTGGCAGACTTTATTGACAGGTGAAACGACGAGGCTCGCGAAATTTATTCGCCGCTAATTCTCGCTCCGTTCCCGTTTCGTACCAATTATTCATCGACCGTCTCTCATGCGCTTCCTGTTAACGATCGCGACTTTTATTAAGTTTCCTCGAGCAGGCCGCCATCGAGCTTGACGTGCACGTTTCACGAAACTAAATGCTTTCTGGAAATCTCACTGTCAACCAGTCTCACTCGAGTCGCCGCGAATAATATCTCCTCAGTCAGCTTTAAACGCGAATTTCACGAATATTTCCAAAGACCGATCCCATCCCCCAAAGATCCCCTTTCCTCTAAGGGGGTTGAAACCCTTAATCGTGCAAGGATTTCGCAAGAAAATTAACAGATAGAACGAGAAGAATAAATATAAAAAATTAATCGATATTAATTTGGAAATAGGACGATGGGTTTTTGAAAATTTTGAAAATTTAAGTATTCCTGAAAAATGTTTCAAATTTTGTCGGAAAATTTTTTTTCTCGCGTAACTTCATTTCCCCGTGTATCCATAGGCGTTCGGTTACACTGTAGGCGGGAAATTCAATTTCGAAGAGTCGTTACCTCGGCCGATAGAGACACGCTTCGAACAAATATCTTTGCTAAAGTTCAAAGGTTTTCCATGAGACGCGCGAATGACAGTGATCACCTATAGACGTTCTCGATCTGGGAATACACTTGAATAAATATCGAACACGAAGGTGTTCCGATATCCGACATAAACTGCATATTTGGAACGTTGAATGCGCTTTCAGTTCGAATTAGGGATCCGATAGCTGGGTTAGACGCGTTGATCCGGCTGAATCAGTGTCGCTGTATTTTCTCCCCCGACTGAATAATCTTTGGCTAGAAATCCGAGTACGATATTCCGTTCGAAATTCCCGATATATTCGAAATAAACCCCTACCGTTTAAATATCGTTAAATAAAATATACGAATAATTCTTATTCTCTTAACTTAATTTCTCAATACGATATCGCGACGAAAATACCTAAATTCGCGTAGAATAAATGAATATTTCACGCGTGTTTCGACTCGAGAAACTAGATTCCTCTTGGGAATAGTTATTTAATTACAAATACAATATAATACTCTCCCACCATTGTAACTCAATTCTTCCATTCAGATGGTCGGTTGCTATCTCGAGCAGACAATGACATCGTTCAGCAGACTCGAAAATGAGATCTAATAGACGTCTCGATATTTAAGTCCGTTCATCCTCAATTATCGAAGAATCCTTTTCCCTTCTTCGTTCGATGCATTATCAATTAATTATCGAACAGTGGACGGTGGAGGATCGATGGAGCTTGGCAGCTCGTGCCAGAGCAAAGTCTAGGCAGGAAGCGGATCCGTCATTAATTGCAACGTCGATCGAGATTTCGACCTGGAATCCGTCGTGTGTCAATTGCTAAATGACGTTTCGTAACAATACCGAATTAAGATCGATCTCTCGATCGTAGATAACGGCGTTATTGTTCAGCCGGGAAGTGTTTAATCTTGCCATTAACCGCGTTCGAGCACGCTCTGACCACCCTGCCTCTTACCATTGGTGGAGAAAGGCGTCGGATTCAATGTTTCCTCGGCATTGTCTACGCCGTGAACCCGATCTCCATCCTCAATGGCAAGGAAATTCTTCGCGATGAAAAATCCAACTGCTCTCTGACGCGACGAAAGTAGGCTAATCGGAAGCTGGGAACAGTCGTTCGGTGTTCCTCCATGAGGACGATGATGGTTTACGACAACCAATTTCCGTGGGAAGTCGTTATTTTTAGTTACTCATTTTAGCAACTGTCATGGGAGAATGATTTACTAGTCGTGTCCCAATTCTCTTTCCAAATAGGTGCGAGCTTTTAGCGTTTCGAGGATAGAACGTTTGACACGGTTCCCTTTGGCCAGGTATAAGTGTCTTTGAATCAAATTCGAATGCGGTTTCGCGCCTTTTCTTCGTGTCGCAGATCTGCGAAGCTGGCTTTGGGTTTTCACGCGGCAAAATCTTTTTATTCGTGTTGGAGTCAGATATGCACCTTGTGGCGCATAAAACTTTTGAAAACGGAAATTTTATTCCTGGCGTGGAGAAAAAAGTATGGCAGAATTTATGCGAATTTATTTGTACGATAATTTCAGTGGCTTTTTAATTTTTATTTCTTGCTTAAATCTGTGTTAGATCGAAAAGCGTTAGTTCTTGGTGAAGTATTTTTATATGAAATTAACAGCGTGGAGGATTATTGACAATTTGGTAATTCCTTTGGCAGGTTTTTCGAGTGAATAACGAGGCACGTCGGTTGCCGATGTTTTAGACAAACCGATTTATTTCTTCAAGACCAATGCGTATTTATAACAGGCTTTATTAATGCGTTTTATATCGTCCTAGATTTAGAAAACGGGCCGGTTAATGCTCCAAACGTTCCTCTAAATACGAATGAATCAGCATCTGCTAAACTTACGTCGAAGGGGTTCAGTCCCTTCGAAACGATTACACTTTCGAGAAATTTATATTTTCGGCACGATGGAGGGCTATTTTTACACGCGTTTGATCGTTCCACCAGTTTAACTTCATTCCTGACGTTTCGACGTTCTTCATTCCGTGCTCGTTAGGATCCCCAAAGGGTTACTATCTCTGAGCTCCGGAGGAAATCGAAATTCCTTCGCCAAACATACCCCATATTTCCTTATCGTTTCCACAAACTAATACGAGCAAAATTTACTCCTTCGTGATCCAATTTTTCCACCAAAAATTCGCTATTCGAACCATTCCAAATATTCCATGTCCAATATTTTTAAAATACATCTTCCAATATATTCGAGTTATCGGTATCGAAATTAGATCTCATAGGACGACTAAATTTTCGCTAAAATCTGTGCACGAATGGTCGATGTCAACGCGTTAAGAGACCGACGCCAGGCAAAAGCAAATTTGCCAACGAGTGCAACCACACGACGATCGATCACGCGTTCGACAGGCAAACCTTTCCTCGTCGTTTTCAAAAAAAGAAAAAAAATCGAATTGTCACACTAGGACGATCGAGTCGCGATTTGTCAGCGGGTTCTGGTTGAACGCGCGCTGAACCCCTGCCCGACTGACGATTTCACAAGCGTGACCGATTAGACAACCAGTTTTACCGGCTTATAAACAATCCGCATGAACGATAGCGCTAATCGAGCGTACGCGACACCTGCCTCGATCGGCCAGTAAATAACTGCGAAAAGAAAGTATTTGGCACGACGTTCGCGTGACCTGTATCACCTGGATGGCGACCATCCGCGACACTGTGTATACTACTCGCGATTCTCCTCGAAATTGACAGTTAACACTTTGCTGTCTAGCACGTCTCTTAAAAATTTCTTCGCTTGTCGCCTGCCGTTCTTGATTATAAATTGATTAGAAATTGTCAAGTTTTACTAACCTCATCGTTAGTTCTCGTGAGTTTTCAATCCTCTCCCCCTATTTTCATGAAATTTCGATGATATACGTATGTAAATAAATATAAAATTTGTTTCTTTCATATATTTCTTTATTCGCATTTTCTTTGGTACTTGCTTAGTATTTCTCTTTTAGATGATATGAAGCAAAATAATCTCCAAGACGTAACGCAACTCCACAAGACTTGCACGTTAAATTTGTTGTCCTTCTTTTTTCGTTTTTGTAACATACATGGCAGTTTCTTCGTTTTCGTTTGTTAGTTTCGGAAATGAGTATTAGCTGGTGTTGCGTTAGCTGATCGGAAAGTCTGTCGAACGATAAAACACGGAAAGCACAACAATGTGGTGTCTCCGGACGGCATAGTGTTAAGTGTCAAAGTGTCCTTGTTATGGTTGTTCGTAAAATCCTCGAATTTTCACGAAATCGGATAATAAAATAATATTCTATATGGACGATTTCATCCCGATCCATGGTTTCGAAAGCAGTTAGAATTTCGGTGCAAGTCGCGAGGCAGTGACTGGAAAGAAGATATTTCGTAACGCAGCTAGAGTCGATAGAACCGTCGAAGGCCAGGCTTGGAAATAAACGTTCTTTCTAGGACGATTTTTATCTTCCAAGGTTGTTATCGGGAAAACACGACGTGTATGTACGCGCTCGCGTGCTCGTGACCGTTGGAGGATGTAAGATGGGATACAAGAAAATCACGGAGACGCGGATAAGCTAATCTGCGTGTAAGTCGTAATCGTCGGTGTATCGATGGGCGGATTTTTCGCTTGTCCACGTGGTATCGAACACGCTCTCCGGAGAAATCGGGATCGGAATTGATCGCGACTCGCGAGCGGGAATCACGACCACCGCGGCAGATAAGCTCGTTGATGCTTATTTTCCTCGCGATCCGCTGTGAGAAGGAAGAACGAAAGCTCTCGCAGACATGGAGAATTCTCGAGGAACACTCGGAGAAACACTCGAGTACGTGGGCTTTGACGAAAATCGGAAATTCGTTCATTCTTGCTTCGTATACTTTCATTGATGCTCGAAAGTTGTTTAAATTAATAGAATTTAGAATCTAGAAATTAATAAGAATTAACTCGTTTGCACTCGACGACTTTTTTGTTACAGAAAAATAGTAATTCCAAGACTTTCTGTCACAGAGCCGACGATATTTTTAAAATGGTAAATCGGAAATCATATGCAAATTAAGACGTAGGATTATTGTAGAGACATGGGTGGTGGCTAAATAATATGACTATTTATTATTAATAAAAATGGATTGACAATATGTGGTGACGATTAAGCCTAGGAATATAAATATATCAACTACAACTACAACTTAACAACACAATTACAACTCGACTCGTTACAACTAAAATACAACTCTCTTCTAATCACTCTTCCTAAAAACTCTACACAAGAACTGTCCGTTAATCATTTTTGCCTTCTTTATATATTCCCCAAAAGCCTCGGCGACCTTAGAAAATAAAGTCACCTATACACGAGGTGGAAATTCTGCGATACTACATTATTTTTCTTCGACATTCCACACATCGTTGGGTAATTTTAAATTTGATATATTAATTAACGTCGATCTTTATTTTAGAATCTGATTAAATGGTGATTGAGTCACCTTTCGAGTGCAAAGGATTAGGAAAAGAAAATTGATAACTATTCAGATTATAGGCTCTAATAGTAAAATAACTACGATATATATATATTCTTTGTTGAAGTCTTTTATTTCTCAAGAAAGGTATAGGCAGCCCTCCTATAACACGGTTTCACTGTAACACGATTCATAAATTGCGGGAACCCTCCTACAACACGGCATTCTATAACACAGTTTCGCTCTAACACGATAAGAAAATTGCAAAAACCTTTGTGCAACACTGTACTTCTACATGAGTAATGACGACGAAGAAATTTATTTAATTAAAGTTGCGTTAAATTAAAATAATATTTTTGTTTTTGTTTTGTTTCGTGTTGTACATACACTTATATTTCTAATAAAAAATTAAGTTATTTCTATAGAATTAAAAAAAAAAATTGTTTTTAGTAAGTTTTCGGAACGTAACCCCCCTTTTTGTACTGACTCTGGGTCTCATGCAACACGGTTTCACACGACACGACATTCTCTAGGAACCTATCCACCGTGTTATAGGAGAGTTACCTGTATATGTTCCTTTTAGTGCTTCTCTTGAAAGACTCACCGACCCCTCTAAGACACATTTGTAGCTGTACCCGACTCCTGAGGGAGTGTCAAAAGGGTATGCAACGCGGTTCGTCTAAACCCCCAACTCGCATCGAATATTTACATAAACATTCGTTCTGGAAATTTATATCTTATAAACTAGATTGATTTTTGACCACAGCTAAACCTATCTTTCCAACACCAACGTTACCAAAAGACCCACTTTCTTCCATCAAATTCGATCTTCTCAATTTCTGAGATATAATCATAGTCACCTGTTACTGACCTACTAAATCCTCTGATATCATTTGTATCTCTCGTATCAGGATATAAAACTGTAGCTTCTTGGCTAAACCTCTGCCAAATTATCTCTCGATAATTATCCACGAAATGTTCGAAACGACCATAATTCCCCATTCGCGATTGTTGCACAGGAAATTTCGGTGAAATCGGTGCGCAGCGACTCACGTGGCAGCGTTGTCGGCCTAATTCGCTTGGCAAGGTGACAATTAGCGGCGGCTGATTCGACAAGCGTAAGCAATTAAGCGGGCGGATTTTTCGACGGAGCGGAATATCCCCGGAAGTGTCGGTCGGCGTTGAACAAGCGCTAATAGCTTCCTCCAGGCTGTCGCGCGCGGTGATAATGCGACAAAGACTCGTTCAGCGGCGGCAGCGCCGCTCGAGAAAGTGACGGTAATTTGCATAAACTGCGAACTGGTCGTTTTAATTTCGTTGGCCGCGATCGTTTCACCTTAGTCGTTGTCGCCACTGCCGCCTTGGCCGCGATGAAAATTGAACGGCGCGAAAACCTTCTAACGCCGCGACGAATCGGTCTGGCTTCCGATGAATTATTCAAAACGTTCGCGCGGTGATAATATTGCCGATATTGCCGGTCGCCGTTAAACCGACTCGAACGTTTATTGGCGCAATTAATCTCTCGATGGTCGTTCGATTTCTTGCGGTGATAGCACGCGTATTCGTAATTGTTTCCTCCGCCGTGTCCTACTTCCGGCCCAGCTCGGAAGCTCGCGTCCATTTTCTCGAGACACCGGAAGTTGCTAGATCGCAAATACAGTTCGCTTTTGAAAACTGTCGAGGGATAAATTATCGCTCTCGTTTCGTCTAGACATTTCATTTCCTCTGTTTATAGGATTATTAACCGTTTGAGTCCCAGAGGCTTTTGGAAGAACTCGGTCGAAAAACCTCGAACAGCGCGATAACGCTTGCTTAACCCCTTGGCTACTGTGGACGCCTATGGGTGCTTAGAAATTTTGCGTTTGTGACACGCAGGGCGCCTACAGACGCTCGGCGTAGTTTAGTTTTCTGACACGGAGGGCCCTTGTTTTCACAAAAATGGTGCACATCGTAACTCAATTCCTGTCGTATAGTATGGTCGTTGCGTATCAAAATCTGCCGTAGTCAAGGGGTTAATCGAGTGCGAAGAAGTCCAAACAGCGCGATAGCTCTTCTTTAATTTTACGTCGCAAAATCCCAATCGTCGCAATAGCGCTTGTTGATGCTATATGACGTACGTGCATCAGCAAAGTTGAGCGCGCCACTTGGACTGAAGAGCGCTATCGCGCTGCTTGGGACACAAATGGTTAATAAAATTTGCTCGCGCGACACATCGCGACCAATCGAAGTAGATTGTCATACCGATGATAAACGCGATCGTTACGCACCGATGCACCGAATTCGTTAGCGAAATTAGAGAACCAGAGTAGCAGGGAACCGTGTTAGATCACCAGCGAGCCGGTTATTGGCGCGTCGCGTTAGCTTCCGGAACACGGGGTCGCCTGTGACAGTGACTGCGGTGATCGGTTAAAAGTAAAGTTGGAAACGAGGAAACGTCAAAAGGGTGCGGCTTTTATTCTTATTTTCCATCCGCGGGTCCTACGACGGTAATTACGCAGCAGCGCGAAAAACTAGACCGATCCTTCCGTATTCGCGTAAGAAGGTTTAACGAGACACGGAAACAAGTTCAGGGATGGCAGCAACGCGAACAATACAAGAGTAATTGGTGGTATTATGGTCCTCGTAAAGATCGTTTTAATTTCATGGAATTTGTACGCAAGAAATTCGTCGCTTCTTGCGGTCGTAAGTCATACTAGATCGCGGAGGATCGCTAGAGACGTCGTTGTTGGATCTGTTCGCAAATTCGTAATCATGGAAACTCACCCGAAGAATTTGTCACGAAGCTTCGTGCAAAATTTTTAACTCACAACGATATTGGTCGAACTTGTAGATAGAATCAAATTGTTCCATTAAAATCTAGAAAGAAGTTAATATAGCTATATCAAATATCTTATAGGTTTTGGTCCTTCTATTTATGCAAAATTTTTAGCTCATCGCGATATTAGTCGAACATGTAGATCGAATCAAATTATTCAATTAAAATCTGTGGAGAAATTGATACGGCTATATCAAATATTCTATAGGTTTTGATTTTTCTATTTTTGCAAAATTTTTAGCTCACCGCGATATTAGTCGAAGATGTCAATAAAATTAAATTATTCTATCAAAGTCTATATAAAATTTGGTATGGCTATAACAATCTTATGGATTTTGACTCTTCTATTTTTGCAAAATTTTTAGCTCACTTCGATATTAGTCGAACATGTCTATAAAATCAAATTATTCGATCAAAATCTATATAAAATTTGGTATGGCTATAACAATCTTATAGGTTTTGATTCTTTTATTTTTGCAAAATTTTTAACTCACCTCGATATTAATCAAGCATGTTAATAAATTCAAATTATTCAATCAGTCTGTATAAAAGTTGGTATAACTATAACAATCCTGTAGGTTTTGATTCTTCTATTTTTGCAAAATTTTTAGCTCGCTGCGATGTTAGTCGAAAATATCAATAAAATCAAATTATTCGATCAAAGTCTATATAAAATTTGGTATGGCTATAGCAATCTTATAGGTTTTGACTCTTCTATTTTTGCAAAATTTTTAGCTCACCTCGATATTAGTCGAGCATGTCAATAAAATTAAATTATTCGATCAAAGTCTATATAAAATTTGGTATGGCTATAACAATCTTATAGGTTTTGATTCTTTTATTTTTGCAAAATTTTTAGCTCACCGCGATATGAGTCGAAGATGTGAATAAAATGAAATTATTCGGTCAAAATTGATAGAAAAGTCGATAAATCATCGCTGGAGAATTCTAGCCAATCTCTGGCCTCTCTTGGAAACGCGAAGCTGCCCTCGTCGAGACCTTTCGTGGTATTCGGGGGTAAAAATTTCGCATCGTCGACCTTAATAACGTCAGTTTAACGAGTGTCGATTGGATTGGAAAGGTAAAGCAACGGGTAACCCGCGTGTATGCATACAAGCTTCAAACTCGAACGCGTTGGTCGACTCGGTGGTCGAGTCGAAAGTTCGATGGCGTGATTAACCAATGTCCTCGAGAGATATCGCGACAGGACCTGTTGAAGTCAGGGGTCGCTGCTCCAAGTGCTACAAATCGCTCGTTAGTCACCGTGATTACCGCTTTCCTTCGACAATATACAACGCGTCTTTGGCGATAAATCTTTCTCGCGTTTGTCGTCGAGTGCTGTCGAGCAAACTCGAACGCCAATGCTCTTTTGTCCACGGCCAGGGCGAACTCGCTTCGCCGTTTCTCTCCTTACGATTTCATTATTTTCCCGCGAAACAGGATTAAAACGACCGCGCGCGAAATAAACCTTCCAGACTCTTTTTGATCTCGCCACGCATGTAGGCTCGCATGTAGGTGGATTCGGGGATGGACGAAAGTTTATTTGCGGGATAAACAGTTTATTTTTCCGCGGTTCTTTGTTCTCGCAAGATCAATAAATTTTTCGATAAGGCGATTTCTTTTTGGATAAATAAATTTCACCTTCTATGATGTTTCGCGATAGCGTTCTCTTGCTTAAACGATTCACTAATTGTTTGCATTATCACGATGTTATTTGTTATTATTTTCGAGATTGAAATGGAGAATCGATTATAATTATTTTTCCTTTGAAATTAAGCTAGGAGAATTTTTATTAGGGTAAGGAACCATTTTACTTTCTAGGGGTTATTCTTTTCTTACTCTACCATCACCAGTCACTTCGGTGTAATAATTAAAAAAAAAAATAGTATATAGGATGGTATTTTTAATATATCTTTTATCGAAGACTATAAAAATTTTTGTTCATTTTTTGCCGTTCTTTATATCTCGCAGGATCAATAAATTTTTGGATAAATAAATTTCACCTTCTTTGATGTTTCGTGATAGTAGTCTCTTGCTTAAACGTTTCATTAATTGTTTGCATTATCACGATGTTATCTGTTATTGTTCTCGAGATTTAAATGGAAAGTCGATTATTATAATTATTTTTCCTTTGAAATTAAGCTAGGAGAATTTTTATTAGGGTAAGGAACCATTTTACTTTCTAGGGGTTATTCTTTTCTTACTCTACCATCACCAGTCACTTCGGTGTAATAATTAAAAAAAAAAATAGTATATAGGATGGTATTTTTAATATATCTTTTATCGAAGACTATAAAAATTTTTGTTCATTTTTTGCCGTTCTTTATATCTCGCAGGATCAATAAATTTTTGGATAAATAAATTTCACCTTCTTTGATGTTTCGTGATAGCGTTCTCTTGCTTATTCGTTGCAATCGTTATTTGGATTACCATTACGTTATCATCTGTTATTGTTTTCGAGATTTAAATGGAAAGTCAATTATAATTATTCTTCCTCTGAAATTAAGCTAGAAGAATTTTGATTAGGGCAAGGAAGCACTTTACTTTCTAAGGGTTATTCTTTTCCTACCCTGCCATAATCGCTTACTTCGGTGTAATAATTAACCCTTTGCACTCGAGAGGTGAGCTTCAGTCACCATTTCATAAAATTTGGAAAATCGATATCAATTAATATATCAAATTTAATACAATGTAACAGTGTGCGAGGTATCCAAATCAAATAATTCTACAATTCTATTATTATACAATTCTGTATTTACTTCTCAAAAAAGTATTGTCGGTTTTTTAGTAGAGAATCTTCGAATTTCTACTCTTTTCTAGGCAAAAGTTGTCGAGTGCAAAGGGTTAAAATAAAATTTAGTATATAGGATGGACTTTTTATTATGTCTTTTATCCAAGACTATAAAAATTTTCGTTCATTTCTACAATTTATAGTATTCTTTCCCCGGTCGTCATAAGTCAGTGGAAGTTTGTGTAAATTTAGCCAGACTGCGCAGAATTTTCATGCAATTCCACAGTCTGGGCCGGAATTACCGGCAGTCTGGAAAGTGTCTGTCGCGAATCATCGTCTCGAATTTCCGCCGCGTTTTCCGTCCACGAGTCAATATTTGATAGCCAGCAATACGCGGTGATATTCGTCTCCTCGAACCGCAAATCCCCCGACGTGGAAAAGCGAATTCCGTGGCCCGTTTTTCGGGATACCAACATCCGTCGACATCATATCCCAACGTTCGCAAACAAACGTCTAGCCGGCGTACATCCCTGCCGATAAATTTGTTCGACAGCGAAGGCCGTCGGATTGATCAACAAATAGGACTCGACGTTTTCAACAGCGAAAAGGTAGAGGGATTTTTTCCCTGGACAATTGAACGATGAAATGGTATTTACCGAACGATGGAACGCGAAAAACGAACCTCGATAGTTGAATTTTTCGGGCAATTAATGATTCCATTTCTATGGCAAATTAAGGTATTTAGTTTTCCGAGTTTTTCAATTCTGAGTTGGGTCCCATTCGCGATATTTTCGTACTTTTTCGATATCGTGGTTAATCACGGATTTTAAGTAGATTAAATAATAGATAGAATAAAATTACTATGAAAGGTGATGGAGTAATTGAGTGTCTCGAGTAATTGGTGGTACTATTTTTACATTGAATTTTTCGGGCAATTAATGATTTAATTTCTGTGGCAAATTAGGGTATTTAGTTTTCCGAGCTTTCCGAGTTTTCCAATCCTCAGTTGGGTTCCATTCGCGATATTTTCGTACTTTTTGGATATCGTGGTTAATCACGGATTTTAGTCGGATTAAATAATAGATAGAATAAAATTACTGTAAAAGGTGATAGAATAATTGAGTGTCTCGAATAATTGGTAGTATTATTTTTACATTGAATTTTTCGGGTAATTAATCATTCCATTTCTGTAGGAAATTACTGCATTTAGTTTTCAAATTCCCTAATTAAATAATAGATTAAATAATGGATAAAATAAAATTCCCGATTAAATAATAGATTAAATAAAATTACCACGAAGGTGGTGGAATAATTGAGTGTCTCGAATAATTGGTAGTACTATTTTTACTGCCAATTTCGCTAATTATTTTTCCAAAAATTTATTTGTTCCTATATCGCCTTCGTAATATCTTCGATACTGCGATTAATCGCAAATTTTAGTCAGGCTAGATTAATTTAAAGAACCAGGCACGTTGCATACTCTGTCCGGCGATCGACCTACGTTCTTAATTTTCGTCCATCTTCGAAGATTCGGAATTTCAGTGACTCGTGAATTCTGACTTCAGTTTATTCCACCGGTTGCTTCAATTCCGAGGCGGCTGCAAGCTTCGTCTATATAGCTAGATGCGATCTAAATGAGAAACTAGGGTGGAAGTCCTGGGATAAAGCGTGGGAAACGGTTCGACTGGATGTGTTTGGAGCTTCGTTGGAAATAATACAAGATTGTTCCCATCGTTCGCGGAGCAGACGCGTCCCTGAGATCTCGTTCATCTTCGGGAAATTCTTCGAAGTGCAGTTGGTCGCGGAGGATCGTTAGGGTCGTGTGACGGGGACTGGAAGAGGGGGTAAAATTTGCAACGAATAACCTGTGAAAGACAAAAATTCTCAAGAAGCTGGTGAACAAAATTGAAAAGTCGTAGGAGAATCTGTGAACACCTAGGGATCTCGAAGGTGAAACCGATTTCGCGATCTCAGCGACGGTCCTTGGAATAAAATAAATCGAGAAATCGTGGAAATACGTCTGTCGAGAAAGGGAAGTGAAAGTTTTTCCATCGTGCAGTGCCGTCAGGTAGATGAAGGATTTTTAATTAGCCGATCGAAAGAAACTGTTGAAATTTTTCCAGTGAAACCCATCGAATTCGCCAAACCGATTATTCGACATCGATGTAACCCTCGATTCGTTGTTCACATAAATTCGACGACTCATGGTAGGAAAATAATTGGATAAGAAAGAAAATAGCGAATTTCCTCGAAAATCCAGCGAAGTCCTCGAGGATCGATTTCGGGGTGTAAGAGACTGGCGAAACGATAAGGCAGGATTAGGTGGAAAACTGCAACAAGTGGTTCATTCTTCGACGAGCACACGGCAAGTTGCTCGAGTTTCCCGAACATGGGAATGCTTGCACCGAGAAAAATGTGGCAAACATGACTGGGAAGATAATACATTCCTCTAGCACTCGCTATTTCTCCTTAGCCAGACATTCGCAGACGTCTGACTCATTCTGTTTCGATAAATCTTCCCGATCCAAACATCGCGCCTGGAAGAACTGTTCGCTTTCTATTTCGGAAACGAAGAAGATCGATCTATGAATCAAAGGAGCTGAGATCGAGCGCGAATGTTTCTGGAGGAACATGATTTACGTGGCTTCGTATACAATGGCTGTGTCAGGAATTACTCACGGACCGAATAATTCGTCTGGAACGAGCGTCGTATCGTGAAGAGACTTCCGCGAAGCACAGTTGCTCTTTCTTCGAGGTGGAAGCAAGTGGAGACGGAAAATTGGCAAAGCTGGAGGGGAAGAAGCGAACAGCGGGGAAATTTCGCAAGATTTATCGGAAGATGTCGACGGAGGAAGGTCGGACTTCAACTCCTGCTGGTTCTGGCGTGATCGAGGAAACTGGACACGGGGGTAACAGGAGGATGTCGCATTTCAAGGAGTACAAGTTCTTCCGCAGCTTCAGCGCGAAGGTGGAGAACTGGCCGATGCGAAAAGCGGAAACTCTGTGGCGGTGGATGAGGGAACGGAAAATCGCAGGTGAGGGCTCAGAGTTCGTGATTTCGATACGTGATTCCATTTACCGCGATCTTGATTAATTGCAAATAAATCGAGGAAAAATTCCGCGAAATTTTGAGAAATTTTAGTAAGTTTTTCTCTTTTAGAAAGATTGGTATCGGTAATATTTTTCTGTTTTCGTTGTTTCTTAAAAATTCCGAAAATTCGTGGAGCTAAAGAAATTTGGGTGAAGGATTCTTTTAAGAAGATCGATGTAATAATTATTTGACTTAAGCGGTGTTCGTGTTACAGGTATGGATATAGGTTAATCGTTGTTAACCGGTTATTATAAAAGTCGCGTTCCGTGTTTCGGGGAACCGGCTGTGATAGTTATTGATCTAGCGAAATTCCTCTTTTTACTGTTATCCGAGAAATTCCCCGCCCATTACCGCGAAATTACCAATACATAAATTACGCTTAAGTGATTGACGAAGCCGTAATAGAGGGTAATAATAAAGCGATTGCATTAAATCATACAAACAAGACGAAAGGAAGCAACGAGTCCCGGGTACAAGACTAATCACCGGCATTGCAACCTACTTAAACCGCGATCTCTAAAACAGTCTACACAATCTGTCGTTACGCGACACAGGATAACTGTTTGCCCGACAAATTAGGCATTCATTTATCCTTGGGCATGTCTATAGAGCCCCTCGCGAGCACGATCACGGAGGCAACAGGATCGAGCAATTTAATACGACTTTTCCCAGCCTTAATCCACCTTTCGCTCACAGTCTTAATCGCGTTTTAATCGCGCGACGGCCATCGAGTAAAGCGGGTAATTGGTCGAATCGCGTCTGATCGACACGCACGTGTAGATCGATCGCGGGAAGTCGGCCGTCCCCACGATCATCGCGATTGCGCGTCGATCGTTGCGATTGCTCGTCGATAATTACGTTTGCGCGTCGATCATCGGGGTAACGCGTCGTCCGTTATAATTACTCGTCGATGGGCATAATTATACGTCGACCGTTATGCGTCGATCACCGAGAGGGCAGGTCGATCGTCAAAATTTTGCGTCAATTGTCACAATGGTGTGTGAATCGTTGCGCTTTGTCAATGGTCACGATGGCGCGACGATCGTTAGATCGCGTCACGGTTGCGCGTCGATCGTCACGATAGCTCGTCGATAATTACGTTTGCGTGTCAATCATCGGGATAACGCGTCGCCCGTTATAATTACGCGTCGATGGGCATAATTGTACGTCGACCGTTACGTATCAATCGCCAAGATGGCACGTCGATCGTTAGAATTTGGAGTCAATCGTTACAATGGTGTGTGAATTGCTGCATTTGTGCCAGTCGTCACAATAGCGCGTCAATCGTTGCGTTACGTTAATCGTCACAATGACGCGTCGTTAGATCGTTAGATCGCGTCACGGTTGCGCGTCGATCGTTAGATCGCGTCATAGTTGCGCCTCGATCGTCACGATAGCTCGTCGATAACTACGTTTGCGTGTCGATCATCGGGATAACGCGTCGTCCGTTATAATTATACGTCGACCGTTATGCGTCGATCGCCGAGATGGCACGTCGATGGTCAGAATTTTGCGTGAATCGTTGCAATTTGCGTCAGTCGTCACAATAACTCAAGAATCGTTACGTTAATCGTCACAATGGCTCGTCGATCGTTAGATCGCGTCATGGTGACGCATCGATCGTTAGATTCCGTCATGGTTACACGTCGATCGTCAGATCCCGTCATGATTCCGCGTCAATTTTCTCGATTGCTCGTGGATAATTACGTTTTCGCGTTGATCATCGGAATAACGCGTCGTTCTTTATAATTACTCATCAGTAGTCGTAATTGTACGTTAACCGTTACACGTCGATCGTCAGAATTTTGCGTCAATCGTTGGATCGCGTCACTCGTTGCATTTGCGTCAATCGTCACAATAGCGCGTAAATGATCGCGTTACGTCAGTCGTCACAATGGCGCGTGAATCGTTGCGTTACGTCAGTCGTCACAATGGCGCGTGAATCGTTGCGTTACGTCAGTCGTCACAATGGCGCGTCGATCGTTAGATCGCGTCATGGTTGCGCGTGGATCGTTCGCAGCTGCGTTCACGGCGCTGTTCGTCGCCTCCGCGAGCCTTATAATTATTATCCTGAATAATTGCCGTGAGGTAATCGTAGCTAATTATCACGCTCGACGAAGCGTCGGTGTATTTCGGGCCTGATGCAGCGCGAGGTACGCATGGACGACGGATACAATGACGTGAACCGAGGATGAAATGTCACGCGGACCGTGTCTGCCTGTCCCGACGTCATTCCGACGCCCCATCATGCAAATTCAGCCGGGAACAACGCCCGCGACTCCTTGTTAGTCGATTAGAAATTCGAATTGCGCGGATCGTGCGAAGCAATTAGAGGATCGTGTCGCTTACCCGGCTTCCGTTGCTTGATTAACGCGATTTATTCGGCAACTGATGAACTCCACGAAGTTATTATAGGTATCGGATAACGCGGATGGTTATATCGAGATCCATGAATGTCTGGTTTGAAATTGTTCGCGCGATAATCACAACTTTCCTCGTTATTCACGCGGTTCCCTTTGAGACTGGGTTCCTCTCTGCTGGTCCTACGGTTCTCGCTGTGCTGGATTATAAATAGTTTGTAGAGGTGCGGTAGAATTAGTTGAACGAAAATATAGCAGCCGAATAAAGATACTAGTAATTTAAGAATATTAAAATCTTAGTCGGAATGTTAGGTTGACGTTGTTGGATTATAAATAATCGATAAAAGTACTGTGCAATTAGCTGAAAATATTGCTGCACGAGAATGTCAGTAATTTAAAAATTTTAATCGGTAAAAGAGATTGAAATTTTAGTCTGAATTCTAGGAACTAATAAGTCATAATTACCCACCAAATTACCCAACGTCATGCGGTATTAATTATCCTAACGAGTCACTTAACTCTTATTAGCTCGTTCAATCTCCTTAAAACGGTCGAGTATCAACAGCCAAGAGAAAAAAAGAAAAAGAAGGGAAAAAGGAAAAATCGCCAAGTGACCCTACAGAAATAGAAACAAAGAAACCACCGAACCTTTATACCGTTCGAAAAAGCAAGGCCGATGTTTCCCCGGAAATGCGACGCAGAGATGAAAGGATTACTCTGTTGGTAGTCGAGTCCCATTCGCGTTTTACATCACAAAGCGACCCGGCGTCTGTGAAAGACAACGCGAGGATCGTCGGCTTTCACCGAGTCGAGCAGCGCGATTCGTTGACGATTTTTGCCAGCTCGACAGGCCGGCTACCGGTTTTGGCGAAACGCTTCGCCCTCGCGGAAACACATGGAGATCGTGTCGAGTGCCTCTTCCCTGTCCCGGGTACCAGCATCACTGGCGCGAGGTCGTCCATCACTGCGAGGAATTTGCACCGATTTCGTAATCGGTATCGCAAATGCAGATCAAACGACTAGAGAAATCCTTCGAAAATTGAATGGTACTATCCATGGTATCGCCACTCTTCGGAATTTTTATTGCACCTATCCTGTGTCCGCTTCTCTCTTCTTTCAACCGATTTTTCTTTTTATTATTTTTCATACGGATTTCTTGAGAAAATTGTGAGTTTATGGGATTCTTTGTTTAATTCTTATCAGTAGTATAATCAATCATTGGAATTTTTTCTTCATCCATTTTCATTTATTCTACACTCTTTGTGTCTGAAATATTATTTTCAAAATTCCAAACTCGTAGCCAGTTATTTTTGGAGAAAGAATGAGACAGATTTAACGAGTTTGTCGCATTTGGATGTCGCAATTGCGACACAGAAGCAGGTCGGTGGAGGGGAAAAGGAATCCTTTTGTTCTTCGAATATTCACTTCGAGGTGCACTGGTAGCAATGAAAAATTCAGTGCAGTTATACCGTGCAGAGACGTGAAGAAAGAAACAATAGTTGTTAATTGAAGAATAGAAGTTAATTAATAATAAAGATTTTTCAAACTGTTCGTTGTATTCCGAATATATTTATAACGGGGCTGCGCGAATACGGTGCTAAATATAAGTTAATTTTCATCGGACCACCGAGTGAGCATGACACAATGTCCGTAGAAGAAGATTCTATTGCTCAGGCATACGTGTAACCATTATTATCAGGATGCAGCGAGTCTGTCGCGAGACAAATGCAATTGTCCTAGTTTGAAATTAGTTTGGCTTAATAGTAGCTAACACTATAGCGAGGCCAACACGTCTGTTCCAGTTTGGGCTCGATTCCTTTCCAGTGTCGACCGACTTAATCGTATGGGAAATTATCCCTCGAAATATTTCTATAAATTATAATTCTAAAATTATTTCTTCCACTTTTAACATACCTTCTTCCGATTAAAATAATCACCCTTAATTTTCCTCTGAACACGTTCCTTTATCAAAAAATATTTTCCAATATTTCTCGATATTCTTTAAATAAATTCTCTTCCCTTACCGATTGCGGTGAAATTAAAAATTATAGGAAACTAACTTTCGCGCGGCTGCGACAATGGTGAATCACCATCGATCGATAATTATGGTCATTCTATTCGCAGGGTATAATCCAAAGGATAAAGTGTCCCAGTACCGATTTAAAATTCGCCGCAGATCACGCGTCGCGATTAGGTCCTTCGTGAAACTCGATTTCGAGGGGCCCATCCAGCGCGGCTGGAAACCGAGGATCGTTTAAAATCGACAGGCCCCGACGATCAAATCATAGTGCACGTCGGATAAAGTCGCGCGATTACATCATATCGGGATAAAGACGATACTCTGTGTGCCACCGATGACCGATAAGATCCCATCTCGTAAGCTTCCGCCATTGTTGGAACGGAATAACAGCAATTACGTCGGTGCTGGTGTTATCCGGCATTATATCGCAGTCACGAAGCATATATAACACGGAATCGTACGCGTTTCAGGATATTTCGGCGTTATCGAAATTTCCAGTCGATTAAAAAGCTCGGGGTGCCATTTCCCTCGCGTCCGGCACTTGGAGTAGCAATAGACACTTTCAGCGACGATGCTGAAAGTACGACGAACAATTGAAGACGCTCCTTGGTAAAGCTTTCAAGCAAAAATGGCGAGTCGAGTAATAAAATGGCGTCAGAAGTTTTAATTCTAACGGAGACCAAGTGCCTTCGAGTAATTAAAAAATTCCTCCTTTATCTTCACTGTCCTAATATTAAATTTTAATTTTAAAGGGAATATTCGGCAAGTTTTATTAAATTTTATTGCACTTGAAATTAATGTACAGTTGAAAAGAATTCTTGAATTAATTCTCGAACATTTTTCGCAATAATGGCATTTCGAGTGCACGATTCATAAAGCCGCATGACGTAGCAGTAGACCAAGGTGTCGCGTCATTTATGAGCGAATTTGTCGAATAAGATCGAGCCACGGGAATTCGAAGAATCTTGGAGGAAGGAGCGAGTGGTATTGGCTTGTGGCAAAGCAAAAGGGAATTGCGATGTGCCTCCTGCGGAACGATGAAACGTCTGCGAAGCTTTGGTCCAGAGAATGAGCGAAAAGAGAGTCGGACAAATGAAAAAGAATCTGAATTGAAATGAAGTCTCCGTGGAGAGATGGTATTGGGGATCTCTAGAGCGTGACTTGCCCTATACGTGAACCCGTTAATTTCGTTTCTTGATCATGGCGTTATGCAGCACTGCAGAGATCTTATTACCCGATGCAGTGGCCCTTTAAATAAGACGCGAATTATTCGATATTTTTTGAAAATTACACTATCATTCTATTCATTCTTTGACAACTATATTTTCTTATTTCTTGCATCCTCGTAATAAATTCTTTCAAGATAAATATTTCTTTTTCTTCTTATTAATGAGTATGCAGGTGTACAATTACAAACAAACGTACAATGTCACGTGAGCATTTGGTACATTTTGTAGGATTTAGATATGTGAGTAAGTGGATAAACTAATAAGAAGATTTATTTAACACAATAACAGCACAACATAAATTATAACTATTGTTGAATGACTAACGATTCCCTGGCCCTTAGTCACTAGAAGGACCTGGCTGATAAACGCAGACCTATTTCAGAGTCCAAAAACAATTGACTCATTCCCACTTTCTCTAAGGGCCAATGGTCATCTTCGTTCCCCCCAAAACTAACATTATATAAGCACCCACAAAATTTGCGAAAGGCCAGTTTTCAGCACAGTTTCAGTACAATTTTCAGTTCAGTAGTCAGTTCAGTCAGTTCCAGTTTCAATTTCTGTTTTGTATTTTTCCAATTTAGCCTTGTTGCTGGAACCCGTGTTGTATATTGAAATCCGGGTTCCAACACTATATCTCGTAAAATAAATTCGCTTCTAACTGCGATATAATCTCTCGAGGACTCTCTCACAAACAATGTCTATTTGTAATGATTGTCATTCAGCTACTGATTGTTTTTTCACGACTCTCTGTCATACTCGTCACATACACATTCTTCCACACAAACATTCCTCATACTCATACCACACATTCTATGACAGCCACTACCACAAGATATTCATTACATTTGATGTTTGTCTGTGTTATCGAGACGAGTAATTCTCCTGTGAAAAATACTGTGTGGTGTTAGTCCTTAGCAGGTACCAGGTCTGTTGGATGCTTACTTTTTCATAGTCTTCTTGGGATTTCTGTTGTGTATATAGTATTCACTAGTTGGCGTTCAAGATAAATATAACAAATTATTATAATTATATAAATATTTCTTCTTTTCGAATCTATATTATATCCTATATCGAGAATTAAAAATTGCGCGAAAAATGGAAGATCAAGATGTATTTTATTCTACCTCATCCTAATTTATCCTAACCTCAAAAATCAACAAATCACCTCCACCAGCCAAAATGTCCAAAATAAGCTAGAAATACTTCGTTTCTTCGTTTTAAAGAATTCTGAAAAATGCATTTAGGTCAGTCACGTCGTGGATAACCCTAATATCGACCGTTTACGCTAACTCCGAGTATCGACAACGGTGTGATCCGACTTAAATTTCAGAAGCCGCGGAATCTTCCAATTCTTCGTTTCCCGAAAGCAAAAATTTCTCGCGAGTGTAGCCGTACGTCGTATAAATAAATGTATATTCCGCGGCTCGTTTTGGCGATCGTCCGAGAAAAAGGAAGGAAAAGGAAAGGAGAGATGGCACCGCGTGTATCATCGTTCTCGCGACGCAGAAAAACACGTCCTTCCGCGGATGGCCACAGCCGGATCTCGCCTTTTCCTAACTGTTATTCCATCCGGCGCGCGTGAAAATGGCGCTGCGATCGCGGATGAATTTTCAGAGAAATCGTGTTTTCCTGCTGGCTCGTGTTGTCCGAGAAAAACACGCGTTTCTTTTACGACGGCGTAGAGTCTTGACACTCGCCATGTGTGAAAATACTTTGGAGGAGCGTGGCTCGGTGTAAACACGGACGGGTCTCGGATGATTTATTTCAGGAAGAGGGAACTTCGTCAAATATTTTGATGCGATTGCGTCTGAACACCGTGCTCTCTTCTCGTGTACACCAACATTCGGTCACAGTTGACGGGATAGTTGCTGATCGGATTACTCGAGGAACCAACTACCCGGGGTAGATTTGGTCCCCCGAATAGCTCGGATAATCGACGTTCTAGGGGAATTTATTTTTCCTCGTTCCTTCCACGGGAGCGGATTATATTTCCTCGATAATGGAAGGGGGACGAAAGCCGTGACAGTGACAAAGTTTGCACGGGGTTCCGAGGGTGGTTCACGAGCTACGTCGAATTCGTTAAATCGTAGAACGAGACGGAGTAATGCGGCTTTGTGGCAATTCCGTGGAGCTAAAAGTGCGCACAAAGACGCTGGTAATTGCACTCTTCCATTCGATCCACGTACGGTATATGGGTCAGTCCGTTCCTGCCAATGTCACTCTCTCGCAGAACGCTCGATTTAATTATTGTCCGACAATATTCGACGCTTCGCTGGCTATTCGAACGATACCGCGCTCCAGCGAGAAGCTTTATCTGACTCATTTAATTGGAAAGTATCGGGCACAACCGCAGCTCGCTGCTGCGGGATCTTCTGTTCCATTTTGATGGGACAAAAAACGGGACACGTGTGACAACGCTCCGAAATCCTCTAATTATCGACCGCGTCATATCGAGTACGGGAGCGGTTTTTCACGAGGAAATTAGCCGGTTTACCGTTCTGCGTGATTGCAATTGCGAAAGCATATTCGTTTCGGTTATTGGCCATTTTATTATTCCACGTTTTACACCGGCATGCTGGCTTTTTTTGTCATCGACCGTTTAAATGAAATATCAAAGGCTAATTTATCAGCTATTATCTTTTACTGCCCGTCGAAATCGCACGATTGGTCTTGCTGCGCTTCGGAACGAGTGGTTTTCAATTTTATAAGGATTATTTCGAATTCTAGTGGGACAGATTTTGAAATAAATCCCGGGTAATTAAATCGCTGAAATGAACGTCCATCGGTGGAAAAATTATATATTCTCATTAACCGTTTTTTGGGGCAAACCTGTGTAAGCAGTTTTGACTCTTGACCTACCACGGCTTAAATGGCTATTTTCAAACTGTTCGTTTAAAATTCCGCATTCAATATTTCTTCTCTTATTCCATTTCTTTTTGAGACTCTTCTTTCCCTTTTCCAACCATCGATCATTTCACCGGTCGTAGTAGGTTCGTTATTAAAAATTATTTTGACAGACGTTAGAGATATGAAATTAAATATTGCCTCGACACATTTTAAAATAAATTCCGTGTATTTAAATTGATAAAATGACATTGGTCGATAAAAAAAGCTTCTCTAGTTAAAACAACCATATTCGCAGAAAAATTTCAAATCCACTTCTTTCCACAAGAAAAGAGTAGACGTTAAGTTCGCATTCGTTCAACACGCGTCACCCTTGTACCAGTTTAGAGCACGAGACGTAATCTACGCAGCTTCACCAGCTAGACCCCAATCTCGACGTCCCCTATTCGAATCCTTGCAACCCCGTCTCTCAAAAGTTCACGAAATCTGCACTTCGTCGTGTCCCCTCGAGACCGGTTCTCCCTTGTCGAAGAAGGGTCCAAGAATCTGTCAGTGGGATTCGTCATTACGAAAATGGCCCTGCCATTCGCGTTCTATCTTTTTTGAATACCTAGATCGTTTACCTTCCATTTCATTTTTTGCAGAAATGGGCAGTGATGGCGGAATAATTTATGACTATACTCTCTGAACAGATTAAAATCAATGCATAGATGGCGTACTTTTCATGACGGAAACGCCAGTGATCTCGGGTACCACGATACTCTCTGAACAGATTCAAATGAATGCGCAGATGGCGTACTTTTCATGGCGGAAACGGGCAATGATCGCGGTGCTCTCTGGACAGATTCAAATTCACAGTTTCGATTTCACGTGCGGTGACCGAGGCTGATAATCGCGCGGCGTGCTCCGCGGCCTTTCACTGCCAACGAAAGTCGTCGTCCCTCGCCTATCGCATAATGGCGAGGGAAATTTTAGCCGGTCGGTCTCGATGCATCGATTCGTCTCCCCGATAAATGTAAGCGAACAATTAAGGATATGCAATTACCGTGGCTGCCCCTTATGGAAGCCGAGTGCACAGCCCAGCGTATAATAACACGTCTAACGATAGACAAACCGCAGCACAATTACCTCGATGAATCTTGATAGCCTTTTATCGCCTTCCACGTGGGCACCGTATCGTTACCTCGGCCTTTTTCTTCTCCTACCCTCCGTTTCTCTTTCGCTCTTCTTTTGGTTACATCGGCCAGAGGGTAATTGGGTGGGTATTCGATAACGAATTCTGGATACCGAGTTCTCCTGGAGTTCGCGGAGAATTGCGTGACATTGTTACGCCTTGATAGGGCTGCTATCGATCGTCGTTACCGGGTATATTTGTTCCATAGAATGTTATTTAAAATTGGATATACATGTGCACATGCGTATACCAAATTTCAAGGTGGAAGATACAATAAAACGGTATAGTGATTCTGGAGGAAAAAATAAATCGAAAAGGAAGAACGAGACTTTTTCGTTCGAGGATTCGTTTCCGAGAAAACGGTATTACAAAATTCGGGGGAACGCGCATACGTGTGTACTTGGCTCCCCACTGGAGGCGTTCAATATGGCTGTCGTCGGGACGTCGACGACTCTTTCGACCGTGATTTTCTCGAAAACGAGACCTCGGATGGAAAAATTTTATTCCAAGTTTTCGATTTATTTTTGGACGTACAGTAATATTCTGCCCTTCGAGGACGTCTCGTCGAAATACTCTGAACTGCATATACACTGTGACGCATTATAAGAATGCATTTAAATATATCGTTTCTCTTTTCAAGGTGACGAAGATGATATTTCAAAGGAAAATTCTTTTTATAGTTTTCCTCCGAATTTTTACCACGAAACAACAAAAATTATTAAAGATTCATCGTAGTGGGTTGAGATATTTGAATATTTCAATTATTTCCAAGTATAGAACAATTTGTAGTGACGTTACAATTTTTATTTATCCCCGTTAATAATACTCATTAACTATTCGATTTTCTTTTAAACATCGCCCCGTATCACGCTGTATGAGCAGATTTTAATTAGACGAAGATGATATTTCAAAGGAAAATTCTTTTTGTTATAGTTTTCTTGCGAATTTTTACCACGAAACAAGAAAAAGTTACTAAAGATTCATCGTAGTGGGTTGAGATTTGAATATTTCAATTATTTCCAAGCATAGAACAATTTGTAGTGGCGTTACAATTTTTATTTATCCCCGTTAATAATACTCATTAACTATTCGATTTTCTTTTAAACATCGCCCCGTATCACGCTGTATGAGCAGATTTTAATTAGACGAAGATGATATTTCAAAGGAAAATTCTTTTTGTTATAGTTTTCTTGCGAATTTTTACCACGAAACAAGAAAAAGTTACTAAAGATTCATCGTAGTGGGTTGAGATTTGAATATTTCAATTATTTCCAAGCATAGAACAATTTGTAGTGGCGTTACAATTTTTATTTATCCCCGTTAATAATACTCATTAACTATTCGATTTTCTTTTAAACATCGCCCCGTATCACGCTGTATGAGCAGATTTTAATTAGAATTCGCTCATCCACGCGCACAACCACGTCGTAATGCTGTATCTTATTCATTTATGCGAGAATGATTTTTCGGCAAACAAGCACACGGCCCAGTTTAATGGGAGATCGTCGTTCGGCCCGTAATTTATAGCTCCGATATTTAAACGGTCATAAATTATGCATAAACGTGTTAACGCATCGAAATTATTTGCTCGTATTAATAGACGCGTTATGCTTGATTACAATTGCAAATGTTAACGCGCGATCGAGTTTCAGCTCGTCGTTGCGTCCCTTGTCACGTCGTATCGAGGCAGACATTTTGTTTTCGGGCGAGTAAAATGGTTGGAATTCGCGAACAGGCGTCGCGAGTAAAGAGACGAGGAACGGTCATTCGCGAGATTTTTTAACTTTAAGCTTTCGAAAAAGGAACGTTACCCCTTGGATCTATCTCGAAGGATCCATTTCACGCTGTAAATGGCCGCTTAAGATGTCGGGGGTGTCTAATTCGTCAGGATCTAAAGATTACGTCCCGAAATCCTGCAGAAAGTCAGCCCGTGGCCACCGAGAAGATCACGCTAATCCTTCAAAGTCATCTTTCTTTTCTTCTCTTTGTTCCCTCTCGGTTCAAGAATTTTTACAGACCCCGGACGAAAATCTTAAAATTGTAACAAATTTATATCGAATATCGCGATTAAATAATTTTCTTTCTCAAAGAACGCAACGAAGCCAGCAAAGGAACTTCAGCGTCCTTTTCATTCTTTTCTTCCACGATAAATACGAGACGAAACAATCGCGTTATCATCGCTACGTGGTACCACTGGTGGGTTTAGATTGATAGGGAAACGTGATTAAAACGAACCGGGTGAACGTTAGAAATTGCGTAAGTCGGATCAAACGAGCGATAAAGCCGTAATGGAAAATGATTAATCGCGAAACCGATACTTAATAACGTTGCAGCGTGCCGAGGGGAAAGAATTCGTTGATTTAGGTAAGACTGTTGGCAACCAGCACGTGCCGAAGGCTATTCACGAGCGTAGCCGTAATCACAGCGAAGCGGAACGTAATTTCCATCAGCGGTTGCCACAACCGCGGGATAATCGTCATTCGACCCGAGGCCAAGCGTTTACGAGGCTTTTGCACGGGCTGAACGATCGTCTACGATTATTATTCCGTCGAAATATTTCGTAAGACTAATCGCGGCCACCGATCGTCCCGTCTCCGTGCTCGAATTCGACCAAACTTTCCCTGAATCCACTTGGTAAAGTATAATTAGGGTTCGGTGTCGGTCCCGGCTTACACGATCGAATTTTCTTATCTGCAAAGTGCGAGGGGTGAATTTTTACGAGGATCATGTCGATCTGGGGTTGGTTCACCGGGGAACCTCGCCGAAGGAAGAGGAGATTCGCTTTGGAGAGATAGGAAGGATTAATTTACTGACGAGCAGGAGTAATCTTTGCTGAAGATCGGTGGAAAAATTAACTCCGTGTGGTCAGAATTTTATTCCCGCATCAGGGAAAAATCTTGATTTTATCTGCATCGCGAGATTAATAATCGTCGATGATGCTAGTTAGATATTTTCATTTCGCAATTATCAAAGATACATGGAAACGATCACTAAAATCACTAATACAGCACAGCGCGTCCATTATTACCATTTAGGTATAGAATATTTAAATACGCATTATCAATGTTAAAAAATTATTACCTAATACATTATTCCAAATATAGATGAATAGAATAAAATATATATGAAAAATCCAAAAAATATAAATACAAGTACATATATATAGTACTCCAATATGGATTTTAAATCGTATGACGTCACAGAAACTTACGAAATTTTTAAAGCAAAAAGGAAGAACGATTTCGAAGCTTGGTACATAATTTATTTTCCACTTCAAAACCCTGTCTAAAGAAAGACACGTAACATATTTGGATCTTGCATGGCTTAAAAGAAAAGGAGGAAAAATATGAGGAAAAAGAGGAGAAAAAGATGGACGAAAATAACGAAAGGATGATTTACGAAAACAGAAACACTTTCATCAAAGGATTCCAATCTTCGGATGAGAGTGGCATCTCGACTACCGTATGTTCCGTGGAAAAAGGATTGGTTTACATTCCAGACACATGGAATCGATTCTTCACCCTAGCACAGCGCAGAAGTCCGGCACGGGGGAGAAGCAGGTCCGTCGTGGAATTCGTCGGAGGTGCTTTTCGCGACTTTCGTTCGTCATCGTGGCATCATCGCCGGTGTCCTTTTTCACCGAGCTTCGCGGACATCTGGGTCTAATGCCACGGTTTTTCTTTCGGCCACGCAACACTCCCAGATATTTCGCGGCGTGCACGCATCGTTGGTGGGAAGCTCGGCATAACGCCGTGGGAACGTTAATGACCACAATTTGTTTGTTCAGAAATAGAACGAGTACTTGGACGTACGAATTGGTACAATTTCTGTCACCTTCGTTTCATCGCGTTAATTTTAGCGCGTAGTGGGAAGACAAGTTCATCCGGATCAATTCTTCCATTTTTTATTAGAAATAGGGTTGACGGCGGTGACTGAGGGTCTAACCCTCTGTCATACAGAATTCTTAAATGGGATATTAAAACGCTGATTAATTACTGTTAGAGGGTAAATATAATAGGCGAAGAACAGATGTGTCACTTGTCAAACCCTGGTGTCAGAGTTATAGTAACACGAGATAAAGAATTATGGTCTTTCATTGCAAGATATAATATATTCGGTAACCTTTTCGACAAATAGAAATTGGTATTATGGAATATATATGTAGTATCGTAGACTTATGGACCCTAAGCGGAGAAGGGCCATAAAAGCGGACGCAAGAGAAAGTGAGTTGACAGAACGATGTTGATATTCGTTTTAATCAATTCTTGCAGTTTTCATTAGAAACAGGACTGACTGTAGTGGGTGAGGGTCTAACCCTCTGTAATACAGAATTCTTAAATGGGATATTAAAACGCTGATTAATTACTGTTAGAGGGTAAATGTAACAGGCGAAGAACAGAAATGTCACTTGTCAAAGGATCCTGTTATCAGAGCTATAGTGACACGAGATAGAGGACTGTGATTTTTCGTTGCAAGATATGAAATATTCGGTAACCTTTTCGACAAAAAGAAATTGATATTATGGAATATATATATAGTATCGTAGACTTATGGACCCTAAGCGGAGAAGGGCCATAAAAGCGGACGCGAGAGAAAGTGAGTTGACAGGATGAACTTGGTGTTCGTCTTAATCAATTCTTCCATTTTTCATTAGAAATAGGACTGACTGTAGTGGTTGAGGGTTTAACCCTCTGTAATCCAGAATTCTTAAATGGGATATTAAAACGCTGATTAATTACTGTTAGAGGGTAAAGCAAACACCAGATGTGCCACTTGTCTAAGCTTCCTAGTGTCAGAGCTGTGTAGTGACGCAAGAAAAAGGACCACGATTTTTCGTTGCAAGATATAGTATATTCGGTAACCTTTTAGATAAATAGATTTTTATATTATGGAATATATATATATAGTGTCGTAGGTTTAAGGACCCTAAGCGAAGATAGTCATAAAAGAGGAAGCAAGAGAATGTAAGTGGACAGGACGAAAGCCAGACTCGTCGTGAAAATGTTCGTCGACGAATGCGAGGGTAGCTTTTGTTGCCAATTAGGGGAAGCGAGGAACGATTCTTTCCTGAAGCTTCGTAGCCAGACGTCGAAAGAAGTCATGAAGAATAATCGTATAGGATTGTTTTCTCTTTTAGCTTTGTACATATATGTATCATTGTTTCGTTCAACCTTATTTAAACTAATACTATATATTTTTGGAGTCTCCTCTGAGATTGCGTACTTCATATATAATATTGTAGAGACTATAGTTGGTGGTGGTAAATAGGACTATTATTTATTAATTAATAATAATAATGAATTAACAATATATGGGTGACGATTAAACATACGAATCTATATCGAGTTCAACTTAAGACTACGTTCAACTCAAGTACACAATGACAATTCAGCCTGTTACAACTAATGGCTCACAACTAAAGCACAACTAGGAACTTCTCTAAAGAACTGTCTCTCAAGAACTCTCTTCCAATCACTGCTCATTAATCACTTCTGCCTTCTCTTATATCCTCCCCAAAAGCCTCCTCAACATGACAAAATATGGTCATGCTAAGAATGGCCCTCGAACCCTCGGTGACTTTCCAAGCTGAAGTTACCTATACACGAGGTGGAAATCTGCGATACTAGAATATCATAAATACGAAGAAAATGAATTTGGAAGAATTTCAATCTATCTTAATTCCAACAATAACGATATATATATATTGCTCTCAACTTGAACTAATTTTCCAAGGATTTTTCATTGGAAAACACCGATCACCTGCGAATCTCATCACTCAAAGATGGCCATGCACGGAAACCCGGAAATTACGCCCCACTGTCGTTATCTAAACGTGTCATAATAACAGAACACGGTTTCACGGCTTGAAAAATCGGCCATCGATTAACTTCTCGACAAAACTACTCACCGTGCATCGTAAACTCTAGATTTTGGAAAATTCTCGCGACGAGAGACACCGACGAAGGAGGTCGCCGCGTAATGGCGGAGGAGCGTGGCGGAACAATGGTCCTGTTGTAGGCCCATCGAAAACCTTGGCAAGCGTTTAGCAGATTCAGCGCGGCGATTAAGGCAGGCTGCACTGCGAGCTGGTGTACGTTACCGTGCCAAGTCGCTCGCGGAAATTGCACCTGTCTGCCGCAGCCAGCGCGTACCTATCGATCCCCTTCGAATTAAACGGCCAGCGATTAGAACCGATTTACTTTCTACTGCAAAATCGATACGCTTTCCACGCGCCTCCGTTTCGTTTAATAATTCAACGCAAACTCGTGGAACGCAGATTTCGTTCCAAAAGTCGAATCACAGTCGCGAGTCGCTGTACGATTGCATAAACCAATCTTCCTTTACGCGCTTTTCTCGGTACTAACTGTTTCCATTGTTTTGCCCGAAGATTTACGCGAAATCGGCCCCTCGATCCGATTTTTCGTAGAATTTTCGGTCGACCCTGGAATTAGTCAGGGTAATCGGTGATATAGAGTGCAGGGTTTGTAAGCGAGGGGGATTCAGCGGGACTGGTGCGGGGATTAACGCGGTTATATCGAAATAGACATTAGCAAAACGAGAACAGCCGCGTAATCGCCTGGAAGCCCATGAACACTGTACCGGCCTAAGTTTATCTGTGGAAGCCTGCACCTGCCAACTGCATGCCACGATATCCCCTGATTCCACGAGGTTAAGCAGATCGATTAACCCGTTTGAAGTTCGTTCCCGTCTGTCGAAGACGAGATCGTTGCGCAGGCACGAAGAGATGCCCTGTTAAGTAACTCCGCTTAAAAGTGGCGAATAAAAATATTCTTCAATATTATACCTCAACTATTTCTCGATTCAAGACTCTCTCTGATAGATTCTCCAAATAATACGTTAAATAAGCTTCATTTCTTGGAATAAAAATTCGATTCAAGCGTAATTTGAACTAACCAATGGATATATCCAAAAAGGAACACGATCAGACGTGGATTGGATCGCGATGTAAATTCCAATTCCAATAGCGCGGAATCTTGGACGACTGTGGAACAATAGCCAAAGCCCGGCCAAGGCAGCGGAACACGCGTTAGGCTCGGCGCTCGTAAATCGCAGGGAAGCATGGCGCATCGAAAGGGAAGAAGAGGCGAAACAATGAGGCGGTTAATTAGACAGGGATGACACGGAGGTGAGGCACGCCCGACAAACGAGAACAACGCGACGCGTGACGTCGGATTAGGCTTGGAAAGCGCGCGACATTCGAGCCGCGTTTCGCACCTGAGAACGTCCTGGCCTTCCGACGAAGGCCGAGACAATAGCGAACAGCGACCTCTAGACTTTTTCGTTGCTCGTGGGAATGTCGTCGAATCGGTCTCGCATCTCGCGAAAAATCCATAAGGTACCCCCATCCGCGATGCATCCGCGAATTTTCGGCGTCCTCGGGGGTCGCTGATGGCGTCCGGTCACGTCCGGTCGATGATGGTTGTACCGTAACCTCGCGGGTTCGTCGGTGGAATTCGAAATGCGAGGCCCCACTGGCCACTCCGGCAATTCCGGTTGCCGTGTTTCTATCTGCCGGGAGCTTTTGCCGTGACGACAGATATCGCGGGGAGAGCGGCACGCTTGTTTGCGCCGAGCGTAATGCGTGCGTTTGAAAAGAGGAGAGAAGGCGGATCGGTTATTACGCGCGGAATTGGCGCGAGCGACTGCTCGCTCGGGAATTAGATGGTAATTGGTGGTTGTTGAGGTAGATTTTAGTTAAAAGCATTCGCTTTCGGTGTGCTTGTAAGGGATTCTATTAAGGAGTTGTTAATAAACGATCATTAGGACTTTTTGTCACTCCTCTCTTTGGATATCGAGGTAATGGGATGTTAGATGACGAGACGTGATTTGTGAGCTATCGAGGGTGTCGGGAGAGGATCGAATGAGAAATATGTCGAGTATCTGGATCGATTATGATTTAATACTAGTAGCGTGGAGCGAGTCAGGGGGACCGGTGTGTCGGGTACATCGTTTTTGCCGAGCGAGGACACGCAGGTACTTGTTAGAAAATTTGCACCACTATTTCGACCGATGATCTCTTCTGGCGGGATACGAAGGAACAAGTGCGCGTTAATTATCCGAGAAAAATTTCCATGTATCGAATCTATCATTACGAATATCGCTTGGTCTATCGTTACGAGAATTAAAGACGCTTAAAAATCAGCGAAAGAGCGAAAGGATCCGTGGCCCTTGGTCTGGGATATTCGCATGAATAATAATTCAGAAGAGAGTCATAATTCGCCTGAAAATCGTAACGTTCACTTTCTACGCCGGTGCGCGGCTATTATACGGACCCTGATGCAAATCGTCGGATTTATTATGGCACGGGACGAGTATGCATATGAGAGGACTTCGCGTTTCGCGGGCGGATACACCCCGTTGATTACGCTTCTTCCGTCTCTGCTTGCCCTTTCTCCCGCTGTCTCCTTCGACTTTTGAATTTCACGCCATTGTTGTCCTGGAAGGATGCCGCCTCCGGCTCCGTTGCACGTCGCGATCCAAAGAAATTATGGAGCCATCGGTTTGTTAACGTTACAGAACGACCGGCCACGATTACGACATCGATTTCGATTTTTCTTCGGCCAACATACTTGTAACACCGAATTTATCGATTTCCGACGGTAGATTTAATCGTTTATACGGAACCTCTGTGTGCAAACAACGGTAATAAATCCTGGATAATTAAGTATTTCCCAGATTATTCCATCCTACGTTGCTTCGTATTATTCCTGTACCGAGTAAAAAATTAATAAATTAAAAAATTCATTTTATGCATTTCTTTTTACCGTGGAGCAGATTATAAGTGATATAGGAATTAGAAATTTTGGAATTTCCAATATCTCGGATCTTCGAATAAATTATTTTCCTAAATATTCCTGAATAGTGTCCTATCTTGGTAATTTGATTATTTTCTCAATTTTCCGTTCGTTTTCTCCTCATTGATAAACTTTCTGATCCCATATTGCTATATTACACGATATTACTGTATTTTTCGCGGTTTCTTGATAGAACGCATTCCATATCGAGAGATAGAGAAATTTGTCGAATGATCAGCGACCACAGCCACGAGTTGCGGAATTTATTATTATACTTAGGCACGTCCCGGTTCGCCAACGCGATGTTATCGCGGTCATTTTCCTTCCGCGCGCTTTATCATTATCGTTCGAAGAACTGTCATTTTCTGCGAAAATGTGGGAGGAAGGACGGAGTTCAGCCTAGAAAAGCATTTTTCCCCAGGAAGCACATCGAGGCCGGTTAGTAGTGCGTCAGATAAGAGGAGATACGTCTTTCGGATAAGAAACCGAGCGGAGAACGCGCCGGAAATTAGAAGGATTTTCAAAGAGATGGAAATCGCGTTGTTTATCGTCGAATATCCGCAATTTCCTTTCGTTGTATCTGTGTCACGTACGGTTTTAATAAAAGCGAATTCTAATTTTCATGAAACGATGAGCGAACGAGATTAACAAGTGAACGTATAAAATATTGTTTATATATCTCGTGAGATAATTATCGTAGGAAAAGTGGTAATTGTAGCGGGTAATAGAAGTTGCAGGTACTTGCTATAGCAATTCAGAAATTTGGTGCTCTATCCCTGGCTGCAGGCAACACACGATACTCTCTAGCACACTCGGTTCAGATTTAAGTATGCTCTTCTCTCGTGTTCAGCATCGCATAACGAACGTAGTATTATCTTTATATTGCATATCTATTTTAATAACTTAATATTAATTTTATTTAATATTAATCTAATATTAATTAATATAAAATTTATAAATCGTATATAAAATCTACGAAGCAAATTATTACACAATCTTACGTGGCTTTTAATCTCAAATATTCAAAATTATAATAATATCCGAAATTCAGTCCTCGTTTTTAAAATCTCGAAACTTAATTACCGTTTTCTTTATATTTACTTTTTAATAATATTCGATTGTCACCTAACATTGTTAACCCTTTGCACTCGAGAGGTGACTCTCATTCATTGAATCAGATTCTAAAGATCGACGTTAATTAATATATCAAATTTAAAATTACCTAACGATGTATGGAATGTCGAAGAAAAATAATTCTACGTCTTAATTTGCATATGATTTCTCATTTACCATTTTAAAAATATCGTCTACTCTGACAGAAAGTTTTCGAATTACTATTTCTCAGTAACGAAAAAGTCGTCGAGTGCAGAGGGTTAAATTATAAATTGCGCGTGGACGTTGAATAAGGAAACTTGAAATGAAAGAAAAGAAATATTTAAACTTGGGAAAGCTGTAGGTACTTTGCGAAATTGGGGGGGAACTTGCTTGAAATTTAAATGGAACTTCGCATTTGCTCGATGCCATTGAATTCCCGTCGAAGAGAATACGAGATGTGCAGAGATTCGTACGGTTCCCGGGAGATTGCGAGCAAAATATAAATCTCGCCGTCTTACGTCAAGTCGAACAGTACGCTTCATAGTTCCCCGTCACGGAATTCGGATTTATCGAGTCTCCTGCTAGGGATCCCTAGCCGGTCGGAGCAAATTGCGCTCAAATCCTATCGGCGCCCGTACGTAAAATCACTTGGAGAAGCTCGGAGCTTCGATACGAGCGCCAAGAGCGTGCTGTTGAAATCAGATAGGAAATTATTGCTTCCCTGGCACAAGTACACCTCGGTTTCTTCTCGAGAGGGAATCCAACGCGTATATGTCACTCGTCTTCTTAACGTCCCGCACACAGTCTCGCTGTACCGATAAAAGATCCTTGTTAACGTATTAAACGCGGAGCTAATTCCATTTCCACTTTAAGGGGAATTTTCATTTTCATTTTAAACCTTCCGATAAAATTAAACGTGCAAATATGTACCTTAACGGTATACCAATTATCGAGAATCATTTTTCGAACGTAATATCTGAGTATGTGTTGGTTTTATATGCGTGAATGGTATTGAGGTAGAATAAATGAAAGTGATTAGGGATGAAATAAATATAATATGTGCGAGTGAAATCTAGTGTGAATGTTGACAAGAAATTTTTAGAAGAATGAAACAGTTATTTGAGAATTGTCAATGAGTAAACACGTGTTAACCTTTACCTTTGACGACTTTTTGGTTAGAGAAGAGTAGAAATTCCAAGATTCTCTACTAAAATATTGACGATACTTTTCTGAGCAGTGAATAAAGAATTGTATAATAATAGAATTGTAGAATTATTTGACTTCGATACCTCGCACACTGTTAAATTACATTAAATTTGATATATTAATTAATATCGATCTTCCAAATTTTATGAAATGGTCACTGAAGATCATCCCTCGAGTGCAAAGGGTTAATAAAATAGCAAGAGATAGAGAAGAATTTTCTAGATAGTGTAAATTTTGTTATTTAAAATATTACATTGCGAATTGATGTCAGTATTTAAATATTATATAAATATATTAATTTGTTAACTGTTAAAAAACGTACAAGAAATTGCTTTCCATTTCTATCCACGATATCCAGCCATCAACGCAGGTCGTCTAAATGTTCCACGAGATTTATCGCGTTAAAGCTGTAGGAATTTTATTATCCACGTAAAATCGAATTCTCAAGATCGCAATCGCATTGCCCCCTTGTCCGCAATCAGCAAATTCCCTCGGGGAAGTAGTATCGCGAGTATTCCAGTTTTTAGCAATTAAAATACCAGAGTCGTATCGCAATCTGTACTTAAAAACCCGAAACACGCGCACTAGTTACACGAATAAGAGAATACTCGATAATAACGATAACAACGCGATAGTTGAAATCTGTCGACCAGGGGGATCGAATAATTAAATAATCGTGGAACACTTGCCTCGAGATTAGACGAACCGAAGCACGCGTCGAGCGGCTATCTGCAAATCCGTCGAAGCACCTAATTAACCGCGCGTTTCGCTCGTCGGAAAAAGCTACGGGAATCGTTTATGCGCAGCCATGGTTACCCAACGTTGTTCCAGAACAAATATTAGCCAACGAAGTTTCTTAACATTAATCGCGGCCAGTTAACGCCGGACAAGCGAACGACAACAGCCATATTCCCTCCCCCGGACTTAATTATAATCCGAGCAAGTTGGACTCCCTGATATCTCCTCGATCACGTAATCAATCGAGGCCTCGTTAAACGGTCGAACCTCTGTTACGGCATTCACTTAGCAACAACCGGCCATTCAATGAAGCGTTACTTTCCAGCGCTTTCGCAAACGCAACGGATCGACGTTCCTCCACTATCATTAGGCCCGAACCAGATCGCCTAATCGCTTCCCAGATCGATTATACGCCCCGATCGGGTACGTGCGATCTTTTTTCTTCCTCCCATGCCTCGTTCCAGCTCGCCATCCGCGAACTTTCATTCATAACACGCTCGCGGAAGCGCGCCGGATCGAGAAGCCGATAGCTCTCGTTTCCTGGGTCTGGTTTCGCGTTTCCGCGTTTCCACGCGCCCCGATTCCGCTCGAGCTTCCGTTCGCGCGAGTCCACCGCCGAGAAGGGGATGCAAACGCAGATGGGTGATCATGGCAACGCGCAGATGTGTATTACCGGCATTTACGAGTCGCGTAAAAAGCCACCGTCAGCGTGCTGCTCGTAAAATGTTGCCCCTTTGCATGGCTCGTCTGTCATCCTGTACCGGAGCTTGTCTGATATTCAGTGGAGTTAATTGAGAGCGCGAGATGGAGACTGGGAGGAAGTGACGCCTTCCGGCGGCCATTTTGGACCTGCGTTGAATTTTATTTCGTAGATATTTTTTCCTCTCTTTTTCATCTGCGAATTTGGGATGAAATTTGCTCCTTCTGAACGAAATGTGTTTCTGCTTCTAAGAGGAAAGCGTGGATTAAAAAATAGCGATGCGGAGGGTACATAATAAATCTTGGGAAATTCTCAAAGTATAATAGAAAAATAAGGATAGAACTACTAGAGATCAAAAGGGGAACGTGGAATCTTTAATAACACGCTTTGAAAAAATGTCAATAATGTGAAATTAATTTAAAAATCTCCCTACGATGATAATCGCGATTAATTCACTTCGTGAAAGTGATAACGATAAGCACTGGCTTGGAAGTATAGTTAAATTGTCCATCTTCTTCTCCTAACTGCGTCCATAACCAACTTTCTTCCACGGATATGCAAAATTCAGTGACAATCTCGTGCAGACACCCCGTAAGGCATTTTTAGCCAGGCCTAAATATCTCGCGGAACGACTACTTTACATCTCGCTAATCTGCAAGTCGGGTTCTCCAATTACCATTCTCGGGAAATCCGATTAATTTAAATTCGTCCCAACGATCCCCCGTGGTTGACCATTATTTCACCACTCCTTACCCTATTCCATGGCCCGCTGGTACCCGGTGTAACACCTCACCGGGTACACCTTTGCCAGTTTTCAATCGCGCTCGATCTTACACGCCTGTTGAAATTTTACACCCGGCCATCGGTTTCTCGTAAACGCGATCGCCGTTCGATCGATCGTTGGCCATCGTAAACGCAACCAAGTTGGACGAGAAGCCCCCTTAGACCGAGCCGCCACTAAAATCCCTCGTTTCTCTCTCTCTGTTTCAGGTAAGCACCTTACGATTGTAAAACACCTCGGCGTACCTTGGTAGCAAGTGAAACACTAAATCCCGTGCGTAAGTACGTTCTACGTTTTAAGGCTCATCCAATCACCATAAAATAGTGTCCAAGGGCGCGTCGTTACGGAGAAAAGGGGGAGGCTGGGGCGCGGGGCGGGGGGTGTACAATTTGCATTTTCATGGGCCTACGCGCGGGTTATCCACCTTCAAGGTGGACTGCATTTCGACCCGGTCTCTTCGCGATCAGCATCGCGAAAAATGCGCGTGCGCGTGCGCAGGTGCGCGCTTATCGCGGAATTCGTGCACCGTCGCGAAAGATTCGTCGAAATCTTGTCGTTCCTATCGGGCTTCGCTGGAAACCAATGAAAATCGAGAAATGAAAACGCGAAACTCGGTTCGGAGATAAGCGAATCGGTAGTCGAGAGGGAACGCGTGTTAGGGATGAATCCGATTAACCCTTCGATCGATTTCGTGTCGTACAACCGAGTTACCAATTCGAACTTCGTTTATCCAAACGTTATCGCACCTGGAATAATATATTTCGAAATTCTTGAAAGCTTTTTAAATAACAATCAGGACACCGAGAAACCGGGTCTATTTTCAAAATATTTTTTCAAAAAGGAATTATTTAACCCCTTCCCGTGCCATTTAGCTCGACGAAATCTGGGCCCAAACTGTAGGTGTGCACCAGACTGATGCTCGAAACAGTCAAAGTACGAGTCTAAATGTAAATACGTGTGATATAGCCAGTTTTACTGGTGTGGAAGTAAATTCTAATCTTTTTTCCTTTTGTAAATATTATAAATATATTTTATAATAAATGACAGTTTCAAAACTATATTTCATTAATAAACAATACTTTAACCCTTTGGCCTCGAAAATTTCTTCGTTATGAAGATGCAATTCGAAGCTCTACATAGATTTTTATGAGTTCACTGATACTCTTTATGCTAAAATTAAAAAAGAAAATCGTGATTTTGCGTGGGAAACGAACGAATAGAATAATTTTATTTCGATGTTCTTAATATAATTATCGTCATCCATTATTTAAGTTATAGCATTAAAACAAACAGTGACTCTCAGTCGAGTGCAAAGGGTTAATACTTTAAGTCGACTTTCTGTTCACGAGTCTGGCTCGTGATGTTCATGTTTGGCCCGATGTTCTGTTCACGAGTCTGGCTCGTGATATTCATGTTTGGGCCAAAATCTTCAACACGAGTCAGGCTCGTTAAACTATGGGAAGGGGTTAATTGGATTTGCACGATGCCTTCAAACGAGAATAGTCCAGCCGAAGAGTTATAGCTCACACGTTTATTAGTTCACGTGGATAGCGTTTCTGGTCCCATTCGCGAGTTCATAATAGTGAAGGGGTTAAAGAAAGGCGAAGCACGCGGCATCCAATCGGAAGTAAGCGACGGAACGAAGCGAGTGGAAGCTGGAAGGAGGAAGAAATATCGGAGCGAGGTTAAAAAGATTAAAAGTACCTACGCAGGATTTACATTGGCGTTTCACACGACGCAGCTTTATGTCCCATTGTTGCGGCCAGTTTCACCGGCACACGCGAACGCGGCGAGTAGGTGTGATCGCGGAGAAATGTATCCGAAATTACTTTCACTGGGAACACGATGATTCCAAGCGTATCGCGTTGGAAAGGGTCGAAACGTTCGAGATGTTTGCGCCGCTCCGAATAGCAGCGCGTGACTCGCCGCCGATCCGATCTCTCGGCCACGCCATCTCTCCGCGAGATCCGTGTTTCCATGCGATGTAATTATCACGGACACGCATTGTGCCCGATGCTATCGCGGTTCTCGCGTCTGGAACGCGCGATCACTGTAATCGCGCGCTTGCTTTTGCGGAAGATCGAGCCGTTTTCCCCGAGATTCTTCGGCAGGGGCGTAGCAATCGCGGAGACTAGGTTTCCGTTCCCGATCGCGCCGCCATTTTTCAACGCCGACACGTACCACAGTTTTGCGTCACGTTCAATGATCACGTACCTACACGTGATCTTCAGCGTCTGAATTAGTCGGTCAATTTCCGAGACGCGATGATTGCGGCGCAACGATCCTTCCCGAGCTGCTCGCTCGCCCGTTACGAGCAAGAAATTAATAATTTCAGTTAATCCAGCGTGATTAATGCCGTACCGTGGCTTCCGCGGGCTCCCGTGTCCACCTTCGCGGCGCGAGTGATTTACAGCGCGTTTCAAACCTCCGCTGCGATGTTCCCTGTCGTATGCAAATGGCTGACGGCCGGTGCTAGTTCCGGAGATACGGTGATTCCGCCCAATCGATGATTCGATGAACCGAGTCTTTACGATACTAATGTATATAACAATTTCCCAACGAATTTTGCATTCGGTTATCATTGAAAAACTGCATCCTCTGAGGTGACTTTACAGTCAGACTTTGCTTCCGACGTGAAATATAGTGAGACGTAAAGCTAGACTTTTTTCGGAAGAATTTTATTTCTGAAAGTGATCGGTGGTGCACGAGGAAGTTTTGAAAAATGAATAAATAGGTTGAGATCGGGATTGAGATAATTGACGCTATCTTGATTGAATCTCGCGTCGACCATAGCTAGCCAGTTGGCTAGCCGGGTTAAATAATCATACTGAAATACGAAAATGTCAGAAGCTATCGTATTTAATTACCCTTATCTATGAATCATTCGATAACCATCGCGGCGTGGCTACTTGACACACGGGCATTGGAATATTCCAATCGAAATACCCAGTTCCACGCGAATAATATAATTTTTAATTAGATCGTCGATTGAGGTATTTCAATAATTACTCTATATAGTAATATAAAATATTACTACAAATATTACTATATATGAACAACTCCGAATCCACCCTAGCGCCTCTTTTACCCGTTTCAACGTCTCTATCTCTACTCCGGGCAATCAGAAAACGTGCAATAGGGGCTGCGCAAAGGTGCACGATGCGCACATTGATAAAAAGGAAAAATTCCATTCGGTTTACGGCTAAATTTGCCGCGTCTTGGCCGCGTTTCTGCGTTATCGTTTACCGTGCACGTCGTAATCCAAACACTCGTTAAAATCTCCGCTGGCGCAGGAGGTTACGAGTACAGCGGACACGTTTTACAGCCATCTCGACCTTCCCTAACCGAGAGACGTTGCAATAAAGGAGAGGCCGAGTGCGTAATAAAAAAATGCATTCTTTGGTTATCTGTCCCGATGCGACGGTGCTGCCCCCTCGCGGTTATGGTCCGCGCGTTTAGACGAAATGGCGGCCGCGGGAACGGTCTCTTCGATTCGGCCCGATATCGCGGCCTCTGGAGAGGAAGGCGGAGAGAAAACTCGATCCTTTAATGGAGAAAATAAACGAGATAGCGGCACGCGAAGCACGCGCTCGAACGCGCGGCGGAATCGGTGTCCCGATGGACGAAATAAAGGAAAACGGAAGCGTAATGGCGTCTCCGAGGCATCCTCGATGGGAATTAAAAGAAGCATCGCGTGCGAAGAATAGGAAGGCGGAATAACGTTGCGCAACGGGTGTTTTCTATTTTGTATAGCAGCGCCTCCATTGATGTACAGTTAGTATATAATAAATTACGCGTAGGAAATTGAAGAATCAAGCCGATGATTGATCGATTAAAACGAGGAGAGTAATGAGGCAGCTTCTAATAGCTTCTTTTCGATTGTATACCCCCTGATTGTACCTTAATGTTCCCCCCGATGATTGATGGCAGCGATTACTTTTCGCATAATTGCCACGTAATTTGCTCGAATTATTTGCAAATTGCTGTTAGATAGAATTCTCGTGCAATTCGCGGATCGTTTCGCCGCCTTCCTTTTACCGTTTATTTCGCGAAGGGTGTTCGGTGCCCCGTCAGACTTATAGGGCACCGAATAATAAGCGAAGGAACGCGAGTGCGCGATCGGTTGAGTTCTCCTGTGTTCTCCCCCGTGCCCCCCTCGTAAAGCAGTAGGATATATAGTTAATCTAATATTATTGAAAAAATTTATTAATATTTAATAATTTTGTTTATTTTATTAAATTGTTATAACCCGTTAATTAATATGTTAATAATTTTATTTTATTTATATATATTTTATTCTATACAAAATTTATTAATATAATATAAATAGAAATTTAACTTTATTGACATCTTCGACTAATATCGTGGTGAACTAATTTTTTTACATAAATAAGGAGGGAAAATCCTGTTGAATTGCTATAGCCATTTCGAATCAATAGGATTTGACTCACGATAATAATATTAAATTGTCGTAGCGAGGGGGGGCTCGATTGCGCAATTGCTAAATTTGCTATTCAATTTTTCTCGCTTATTATCCTCCGTTCGTTTCGTTTTCGCGTTGACTCGCGTTCCTCCACTTATTGCCGTCTGACGCGGCATCGAACAAAAGATTTTACCAATCTCCATTTGCATTTGTAAAAAATCCCCAAAAATCTTAAAATATCCTACGTTACTCGTTACTACGTTTTAAGGCCTCTCGCAAAATCTCGGATATCGCTTTTCACGCGTATGCCTCTTTCATTGCGACTTTGTCGTCGAGATTGAAAGGAATAATCCCGGTAGCTTCTCGACGTTTCTATCCGACTTGAGAACACGGGTCGGGCCGCTGCCACTGTATTCACCTTGTATCCGCGGCTAGTATTTGCCAAGTTACATGGCAAACAAAATGATAAACGACAGGCCGGATAAAAAGTTGAATAGCCGAGTCGTGGACGCGCTAACGAACAGCCAGATGTCTCAATTCGAAGTACCCCTGCAAAGTCGAAAAACGCTGTTCACGCTCGACATCGGATCGACGTTAAACGTAAACGTCAGGAGAGACGGTTTCCTCCGCGAATCGGGCCCCCGAAGCGAAGGCTGGAGGAAAGTAAAAGTACGGGAAATTTATAGCGGAATTGCAGGCCGGCTGAAAGCACACGCGCGATTTCGAATCGCGACGATAGCGGCTCATTAATTTTACGATGATCCCACGACTGCCACGGTTCGATGCTAAGAAACTGATATTCATCTTCGCGTATAATCTTACACGCGGCACCGGAATTATTCATTCTATTAAGAATCATTGAAATCCACGACTACCGAGGCGGGTTTACGCGAGGAAGAAGAACGACGCGTCGTAAAGGCCTCTCGCGATGGAGTAAACGAAATACTGGAAGAAACCGAAGAGGAGGACGTTCGGGTTAACCACGGATTTCGTAGCCGCCAAGTGGCCGTCGCTCGTTTATCGCTCGTAAAGCTCTGGGTTTCTTGCGAAGCTCAAAGCGCGCGAAAAGTCCCCGCTATTAGCATTAATTCTCTGCGGGACATCGAAGCCCGCGTTATATTTAACCATGCGTACAGAAATCAGAAATAACTTGCTTATTGTTTTCCATTCGGATGCATCTTGGGGCTGTCGCCATTTTGTTAGAAAAATCCCTATATAGCGTACGCGAATTAATTGCATTCGACTCGTTATTCGACTCCCTTTTTTCCCAGCGAGCTGCTGATAAACCGTTCATCAGCTTTTCCCCTGTAACGATGTCAGAATTGTATTTAATTTAGTATGCGAAGGGTCTCAGTGTGAAATAAGTTTTCAGGGGGATTCCAATATTTATCGAGACTTAACCCTTTGCACTCGACGTTCTTTTCGTTACAGGAAAATAGTAATTCGAAGACTTTCTGTCATAAAGTCGACGATAATTTTAAATAAAATATTGTATACAAATTAAGACGCAGTATTATTTTACTTCGATATTCCACGCATCGTTGGGTAATTGTAAATTTGATACATTAATTAATATCCATCGTTAGAATCCGATTAAATGGCGACTGGGAAGCGCCTCTCGAGTGCAGAGGGTTAATTACATCTACTGTTCGTTTCGACAAATTTATTCTTTCTCGAATACTCGATACTCGATGCGCATCTTAAGATATTGTAAGAGTATGTAAGAGTATGCGAGCCTGGTTACGGATAAGGCGGCGTAAGTGACGAGCACGTAGCATTAATGATCCGCTTGATCCGCGCGGCGGATTAACAAAGAAGGCCCCCTTTGAAAAGGGTAGCTCGAGGAGCAGACCACGAATATCAATCGGCAACCAAGTGATAGTCTCATTGTAACTCGACCCTCTCTTCTCCTCCCCTTACAATATTAAATAAGAAATCGAGATAAAAATGCCAGAAACCTGGTGGTAAATATAAAGGCAAACTCTGGGTACGTGTTTAAAATTCTGATCCCTCGTATCCGAATCTCGCGAGCCCCTGAAACGGTGTTTCGCAGCCAGAGGCGTGTGGACAGACTGCCGAGCGATCGGCCACCGTACGCTAGGCCCCGCTCTGGTCGAAGGAGGAACAAAAATGAAGGAAAATGAACAAATGCCTCGGCCGGCAGACAAAAAGCAAACAGCTCGAGCCGCTCGTCTCTCCGTTCGCACATACTAATACCCACGGAGCGAGCACATTAAGCGGCAGTGCGCGTTGTGATTCCGAGGCATAAAGTCGGCGTTGATAGCGGCGCATCAATTTTGCAGGATGATCCGGGCGCCCCTGCAGCCGCCGCGGAATGCACCCAGCGGACCGAAGGCGGATATCTTTATCCGTGATCACGGCCACGTTCTAACAATTATTCATCCGTGCTTTCTCGGCCTCTCTCCAGCCGCGTTTCGTCCCTAGCACACCCGTCTTCTCTCCCCCTTTTTCATCCGCTTCCGCTGCCTTTCCTCTTCGCCCTCGAACGCCGACGACGAGGATCGAGCGGCGGGGGCTGTGTAATCATAATTAGCGACCTTATTAGCGGCCCGTGCTTTCGCTTTGCCCGGCCACTCCCGGCAGTCGGAGGGTTCGTTACCTGGCGAGGATAATTGCTCGACCTGCCTACCGGATCGTCGTGGCGTTTGCAGACGCCAGCAGCGACCGGCAGTCGTCGGGGAAAAATTGCAGCGCGTTCCCGCGATTGAAGGATGGCGGATCGAAAGACGACGCCCGACTCGATATTGCGGATCACGGGAGGGATTAATGGACGCAGGAGGATTTCGTTCGGGGTGGAACGGTCGGCGGGGCAGGCTGATGGAACCTCGTTAGGAGCGAGATAATACGGAGTCGTCGAGGAATGTGGAAGGGTTCGTCGAGAGCGGGGTGGCAGGGTGGTTTGGCTGAGTTTGCGGTTTAAGCGAATGTCGACTGCTTCTTGTTTGCATCGAGTCGCGTGTTTGCCATACACGATTAATTCTGTCTACAGTTTTCCTCTTCGTTTAACCAGACCGAGCAGCTTTATGTAAAATTTATGCAGGAACGAAATAAATTCTGAAGACGTGGTTATCGGTATTTGCAAATAGGTAGACACCGAGGCTATAATTTAAAGGAATATCAAAGTCGTCTCGATGCGAATACTCTTTTCCCGAAACCGAGATAGATACTAAAGACCAGTGTTATTTACATTCGCAAACGCTTCTTTTCTCATTCGTCTTTTTCGAGCGCGCTGAAACGACCACGGCCTTCCTCGAGGAGGAGGACAGCGATGAAAAGTCGGGAGCTCGGTAACGAAGCGGCTGAACGCGTTCACGATCGTCGTCGATTCCTCGAACGGGACACGGGCCCGACGGGTATGATAAAAGCGAACGAGGACACGCGGCAAGCTTAGGAATTAAGGATAACGGCCGCGGTACACCCTTACGCGTAATGAACGAGATTACTCGGGGCTAGCGCTGCGCCGGCACACGCTCGAACCCCCCCATACATAGACACGCGAGGCACGAGCAACCCCATAAAGCCCGTGGACGGACACTAATGGCGCAATCAACCGGCTGAGGAGGACTGATCGCGCGTGCGACCGATCCTCGTCCTCGTCCTCCGCCACCGGTACACCTCCTCGCGGACGTTCTTCGTTGCCGGTTCACTTCGTCATTTCGACGGGGGGAAAAAGCCTCGGGAGGGAATAAAAGGTGCAATCTCTCTCTGTTTAGAAGGTGAACAGGCCAGAGAATATTGTGCCTTTACGGTTTACTGCCGCCGTAACGATGACTTTAGTGTCCGGCCTCGTGTACACGCGTTAGATGCCTGGATAGAAAACGTCTCGATCTCGTTGTCCCGAGTAACAGCTTCGGACCCAGATCGGAGTAATTGGAATTAGCGGACGTAGAATTTGATACGTTTCGTAAAACGTGAGTCAACGGTAAATACGATTTTTACAGCTTCCTGTCGAGGCTAGATTTCTCTTTGTTTCCGGGGCAAGGACTAGAATCGACGGGGATTTCGCTGCCTCCGAGAGATAAATAGGAGGTACTTGGCTCGCGATGAAGTCACTAGCTAATAATAAGGAGACAAGATGGAGTTTATAAAATAATCGTAGATCGAGTGAAACTTGCGTTAGAAATATGATTCTTATATTTCTCCTATTTCTTTTAAATACAATTAAGTTAACAATAGGTTCGCGGATTTCTGATATACCTATCTCTACGCACACGCGTTAATCTGACGCATGAACGAAAATACAACATAATTATACAATTTTAACTTGTAAATGAAACTATGAGATACATATTCTTTAAGGGGTAAGATAAGAGTGACACGAATACGGGTGAAAATCTCTAAAGCATCTTGTCTCAAAACACTGTGATCTCTGCTTAACACTTTGACTGTCACGTTGATCATATATGACCGGCTATGGTTTTTCCTGTGACGTCACAGTGGTCATTGGTGACTGGAGCGCTTGAACTACTCGCAATTGTAAATATTAAATAAAAATTCACAGTTAGTCGATTGTCAACTGTTAACAAAGCGCCACGGTAGTCACCCCTGACCACCACTAAGATAAACACTCGGTTGGGTAAGAATGTTGTCTTATATCACCAATTTATTATTATTTTGCCGTTATGTGATTTTGACGCGGCAGTCAAAGGGTTAACTACTCCAGTATCTCTTAAGAACTACCGATGATTCGTCACGCGTGAAGGCTTCACCCTTTCGTTGCTCTTCGCTCTCGATCGTTTATGAAACCAGCACAAAGTTATCGCGCTTCGTTTGTCAGTGGCCGACAAGATAGGTTCTTCGGTTATTTTCTTACAATTTACATGAAATTTATAATACTTGTAACTATTTCTGCAATTTGCAGAAATTCATGAAATTTAGAGAACGTCAAAATGGCGGACCGTGGACCTAGCGTTAATATTCTAAGAGATGGAGAGGAAATGGCTTGTCAAATTAGTTTATTATTCAGTGGCGACATCTACTTTACTCCGTTTCTATACAATATTCTTCTTGTTTCCGATATCATACTACTCTCGTTCACTTCTCTATCTGCCCTCTTTACGGTGGTCCGTCTTTGTTAATTCGCCGCAAAAGTCAAGGGATCGCCGCTTCCTTTGAGACTCTGGTTATCTCTACTACGTACTCGTCACTCATGCCGCCTTATCGGAGCTCGCTTGCTCTGGCAATATCCATAGCTGATTATCCCTAGAATCAAGTAAAAGAACATCAAACTTGTAATTTTATTTTATTCCAATTCAACTTCCAAGCGAATTAACACTATGCCGTTTGGTGACACCACGTTGGTGTTACGTGAAAACTATCGGGCAAATGCCGGTGACACCACGTTGGTATCATGCGCAAATGGTGAGTTAGTCCTACCGGCGCCAAACAAAAGAATTCCGATTAGACGTGCGGACGATATAGTGTTAAAAATCTGTAGATAACCAATTACGCCAATTATACTCTCGAGGTGAAGGAAAATCCGGGTTGCACATGGTTAACGACTAAAACGGTAAATTTCCACGGAAAGGTGATCGACCCCGCGGCTGGATCGTGCTTGCCGAGAAAATTCGCGGAGATACAGTTGTTGACTCACGACACGGATCTGCGATTCGCGGGAGCCGAATAATAAACTTCCCTCGCTGTTTGATAATAAACTCTCTAATGAGACAGCGTGTTCCCAGAGGCTAGGCGAGATATAGAAACAATTGGCTTTCGAAGCGGATCGCGACTCCTCTCGGGATTTCCTGCGCGAGTCCTCGAGGTCGGAAGCGTAGCAATCGAAGGCCTCAACAATGACATTGCGTCGGTCGCGCGGGCACATGCCCTCCGTCGCCCCCAGCCACCCCGGGATTATTATAGGCCCATAATTTCCAAGCTTCGTTAGGGAACCCGGGAGTGTGCTGCTCGCGTTTAAACAGGACGCGCGTTACTGTTTTACGATCGAAATATATTATGCAAATGCTGATCCTCGAACGCGCGCGCGATTTGCCTCCGACGCTGCCGCGATTCGCCAGTGCGGGCTCACCATCATGAGTTTCAAACGGAAATGTTGCTTCTTTGTATCCTGCAGAGAAATTCGCGCCATTTTTGTCTATTCGCAGAGATTATCGACACGGTTACTAGTCGATCACTGGTTCCATTATCACCGAGGAACGTGATTTCTGTGGATCAGTCGACGATGATGGATCGTGATTCGATGGAAATGGAGTTGGTTGCGTGGGTTGTTAGAAATGTGAAATTCTTCCAAAATTCCAGAAGAATTAAAGGTAAAATAGCCCTTGTTCAGGTCTTTTTTGAGGTTTTGAGCAATGGTGTATCGTAACAATTAAGATTGCCAATATTGGGTCTAGGGTTTGACTTTGAGCAGTGTGGTATTTTAACAATTAGAATTGCCAATATTGGGTCAGGGGTTTAAGTTTTTGAGCGATGGTATATCGTAACAATTGGGATTTTGCCAATATTGGGCCTAGGGTTTGAGTTTTTGAGCAGTCGTGTTTTCTAACAATTAGAATTGCCAATATTGGGTCAGGAGTTTAAGTTTTTGAACGATGGTATATGGTAATAATTAGGATTGTCGATATTGGGCCCAGGGTTTGAGTTTTTGAGCAATGGTGTATCGTCACAATTAGGATTGCCAATATTGTGTCAGGGGTTTGAATAATTTTTTCTATTCTGAAAGATAATTAATCCTTTGCACTTGAAGAGTGACTCTCCGTCACCGTTTGTGTGTTTTAATATCTTGAAAATTAAGTAACCATTATGCTTCATATTAAGTAGTAACTAGATTTTAAGTAGTAAATATACGTGATATATTGAAATGAAATACGCGTGCTGTCCCATTTTTATTGTAGCATAAATGGTACTACTGTGCTTAGAAAAATATAAGAAAAGCTGCGAATTGTTACATCTTCATAGCGAAAAAATCTTCGAGTGCAAAGGGTTGAAATTCGACAAAAGTCGGTATTGATAGGAATCGTGGAATCGATAAGATTTACCTTGTTAAAGGGAATTTTGTTCGTTCCGTAGCATTCCATAGAATCTGTTCTCATGTTTCCGTTCAGCAAATTGGTACCTGGATTAAAACTAGTTATCCGTAATGCCTACCTAAACATGACGTAAATATGACACACAGATATTTCATAGATTTATCGTCCATATTTAAAAACATATTCGAATCTAACAGGCTACTTCCAATTCCAATTATATCGCATTAAAATACCCGCTTTCATCGTCAATTAGCGGAAAAATGAAAGAGACGAGGAAAAATCGTCGTGTTTTCCACACGTAGCTAGTCATATCCAGCACTTGGAAGCTTTCATTTTTCAACTTCCTCTTTTCCCAAGAATTTTCTAAGCGGATACGTTTCCAAGAAGAAGGCACCGCGGTGCTAATTGCACTTTAAAAACACGTACGAGTAATTGACTACCGATAATGAAATTTCTCTCGGCTCTACCGTCAGCCAGATACACACTACTGCAGAGGAGAGACGGTAAGGAAGCCATAAAATCGAAAGTTTTACTCGCGAGGCAGTAAACGCAAAAACTTTGCACCTTCTTCGTTTCAGCGAAGGGAAGCAACGTTGCGTCGATGAATCAGCCTGCAAGCGAGTTTAATGGAAAATCTTTATTTTCCGCGGTGGCGTTTTATGGCCGGCGTTGACGTTGAATTTCTAATTCGAAACTCGCCGGGAACAATGGAATTAAAAATTCAACTGGGAGATATTTTTCAGCGAAATTAAGTGACGCGTGGAGGAATTTTCTTTCTCGGCGAAATCGAAGCCGGCGAGGATATAAAAATGAAACCACTTTCTTTTCGTTTCCCCGCGGTTACCGGCTTATTAATTAGTCGCTTAAGTTCGTAACGACGAGTTTCATCGGCTCTTCGAGACAAAAGAATAGGGACAGGAGGAGAGAAATGGCGGACGGGGAGTGGTAAAAGCGACCGGAGCCCTTGGTCGTTTAAGAGGCTTTGTTATTTATAATGCACTCGATTGCCGCGGAGTCCTTGATCAAAGAACGGGGATATCGGATGGAAATGAGAAAATAAATAAAATTTTAGTTAGGCATATGCATTGAGTCAGCAGTTTCAAGCGCATCTGGACAGGTGGAGTTTTTCAAGCAGCTGGGGAAGAATCGCGACTCCTCCTTACCAATCAAGGATTAAGCAATCAAAGTGCTTTACGATGTCAGATGTTCGTTGCAGATTCCTCAAGGATACGGCGTCAGTCGCGATCGATCGAAATAAAAGCGCGTGTATAGAGAGAGGGGAAGAGTCTTATTGTCTTCGAGATCTCCAGCTGCAAACTGTACATGCGTGCGATATATCATGTCGTTTTCAAAAATAACCACGTGGCGTAAATTTCTCATAAATTAACACCTGTGCCAGAATATCGCGTGAGACTCGACAAATCGGACCAAACACGATGTCACACGAGAGGTATGGTTCGTAGCTAGGATCCAATGTAAACACAGATTAGGCTCATGGTTAGTTTTCGCCGATGGCTTACTGCCTCAGTTGCGTGTTGTTCTTCGCGCCGTCCGGACGAAATGGCTCGACGTGTGACCGACTCTGCTGTGGATCGTGGCACGCATCATCGGAAAATAGTAAGTTAAAGCCATTTATTCGTTCATTTCGTTGTTCAACAATTCAATACGGTACAACAATTTTACGTGCAAAGCTTATTTACAACGAATCGATATCAAATCGAACTATCGTTAGTAAGTAACGTGATTAGAGGTACAAGCTAGGATCCTTGAACAAAGCTCTTCGAAACTCGATTTAAATAAAAATTTCCGATATTAAAATATTAAAAATTCCAAAGAACTCCTCGTAGAAATTAGAATTCACATCGTCCACAACCACTTTCTCTTTGATACCATATTTTCCCCTCGTAATAGCTTCTACATTTTCATAATTCGTATCAAAGGTATCCCAAGTTGTCGTAATTAATATTAATCTTAGAAATTGATTTTCCATTTATAATTTATTATGTTAATAAAATTCGAAGGTCGAATTAAACTTCGAATTACCCTAGGGTCTTTCAACGTGATTTCTTGGGCAAAGAAATTTTTCGTTCTGCGATATTTGGGGACCATTTTCTCGAATCTTGCTCCTCTTCTATGTATCGACCCTTGTTTTACGTTGGAGGGAACAGAATTCTCTGTATCGTGTGCCAAGAACCGCGATTGAATCGTGGACGCAGCGTTATTAACCCTTTGCACTCGAGAGGTGACCCTGTCACCATTTCATAAAATTTGAAAGATCGATATTAATTAATATATCAAATTTGATGTAATGTAACAGCGTGCAAAGTATCGAAAACAAATAATTCTACAATTCTATTACTATACAATTCTTTATTCACTGCTCAGAAAAGTATCCTCAGTTTTTTAGTAGAGAATCTTTGAATTTCTACTCTTCTATAGCCAAAAAATCGTCGAGTGAAAAGGGTTAATCTTCGAAATTGATTTTCCATTTATAATTTATTATGTCAATAAAATTCGAAGGTCGAATTAAACTTCGAATTACCCTAGGGTCTTCCAACGTGATTTCTTGGGCAAAGAAATTTTTCGTTCTGCGATATTTGGGGACCATTTTCTCGAATCTTGCTCCTCTTCTATGTATCGACCCTTGTTTTACGTTGGAGGGAACAGAATTCTCTGGATCGTGTGCCAAGAACCGCGATTGAATCGTGTACGCAGCGTGTTCTTGTCGTAATTAATATAAACCCTTTGCACTCGAGAGGTGATCCTCAGTCACCATTTCATAGAATTTGGAAGATCGATATTAATTAATATATCAAATTTGATGTAATGTAACAGTGTGCACGGTATCAAAATCAAATAATTCTACAATTCTATTATTATACAATTCTTTATTCACTGCTCAGAAAAGTATCCTCAGTTTTTTAGTAGAGAATCTTTGAATTTCTACTCTTCTATAGCCAAAAAATCGTCGAGTGAAAAGGGTTAATCTTCGAAATTGATTTTCCATTTATAATTTATTATGTCAATAAAATTCGAAGGTCGAATTAAACTTCGAATTACCCTAGGGTCTTCCAACGTGACTTCTCGAGCAAAGAAATTTTTCATTCTTCGATATTTAGGGACCATTTTCTCGAATCTTGCTCCTCTTCTATATATCGACCCTTGTTTTACGTTGGAGGGAACAGAATTCTCTGGATCGTGTGCCAAGAACCACGATTGAACCGCGGACGCAGCGTGTTCTCCACTTCGTCATGGCGAACCGCTGAAATTCCTGTCGTCGAAAAGCGAAAGCGTTCTCCGCGACTGGCGAACGGTGAAGTGTAAAGCGTCGTTCCAGCCGGTTCGTTTATTTACGTTCGGTAATATACGATCGTCCATTATCCGTGCAACCGTCGGCCGCATCCGGAGATACCGTAATCCCATTTACACACGGCCTTTGCCAATCTATACCGGCCACGATAATGGCGCCATTTAAACAGAGCCGTACGTCTTGTTCCGGCCTGTTATTTCGACCTTATTCATCCGCGTCTTCCAGGAACGTTTCAATCGCGAAATCCAACTGAACGGCAGGCGTGTGTCCTAGATGATCGCTGTCACACGTACCATATCATATCCAATCGCGAAACGAGCCATTTCGTGGCTCGTGCTTCGTTCAATCGATCCTTGCATCCCCAAAACTTCTCGCTTTTAACGCTGTTTTACCTTCCCCTATCGCGAAGAATTTCCTTGGACCAGGAGTCCTTCTCCAGGTCCAAGATTAACCGTTTGAGTCCCAAGCAGCGCTTGAGACTTTCGGAAGAACACGGTCGAAAAACCCTCAACAGCGCGATAACGCTTGCCTTAATCGTGTGCGAAGCAGTCCAAACGGCGCGATAGCACTTGTTTAACCCCTTGGCTACTGTGAGCGCTCAGAAATTTTGCTCTTGTGACACGCAGGGCGCACATAAGCGCTCAACACAGTTTGCTTTTCTGACACGGAGGGCGCATTTCTACCCAAAATTTTGCTCTCCTCGGCGGACATTGTAAATGAATTCCTACCCGTGTGGTACGACCAGTGCGTTTCAAAGTAGTCAAAGGGTTAATTTCATGTCGAAAAATCCCTATCGTCGCAATAGCGCTTGTTGGTACTATGTGACGTACATGCATCAGCAAAGTTGAGCGCGATCGCGCTGCTTGGGACTCAAACGGTTAAAGGCTAAGACTCCTGCTTTAGTTATATAACGCGATCTAACTGGAGGTCTGAATAATGGTAACCGTTACCAAATAATGGTCTCGTTTCGTCATATAGTAACGTGATAAGAAGATTTCGTTCGAAAATTCGAGAAGCGTGGACGTATATTTAATTTTCAAGTCGCACGAGGTTATGACAGTATTCGTGTAGTTACTTGACAATTGTTTGAAGAAGAATGACAGCGCGTAGCTTATGACTGATCTGGGGTTTGTTGAATCTATATAATTCAGTTAATAGTGCTTTTCCCGTTTTCAGTTGTAATTTCCAGGATGAAATCGAATCGTTTGGCATACAGGGATGTAACCTATTCAGTTGTACAGTAATACATATATAAAGTTTAATGTAGGTTTAGGAGAGGTTTAAGTCTTTTCAAATCCAAAATATCGACCCCTTTGATTTCTGCAGAATATCGAAGGTTCTTGTAGTCCAAAGATCGGTATTGGTCTGTCATCATCGTTGCTTAATCGTAGTTAATTTACAACATCGGTGAAATTCGTTCAGATATTTGTAGGAAATTAAAATAGACAGTCTTTCGCGTCGAATGAGTATTTTATTTTTATTAGTTGGCGAGGGAGTGTCAAAAATTGCGTTTTTCGCAGTTTTAGTTATAGGGTAGTGTATCCTTTCTTCATAGCCTCGTTCAGAAGTCTGAACATCCCCATCTGTCCATAGTTCTTGAATCTCCTAGAATCTTCTTAATAATCATCTAAAAAGCTTTCTCTTGACAGAAGACGAATAGCATCGATGAAAGTTGCCCACATTTTTCACGATTTTTCGAAGAAACTAGTTGTTACTGTTCCAATGCCGCCGTATTTTTATTCGACAATTTGCCATAAGAGATATCAACAGCTTAGGATAAATTATTGTCCATAGCGTGTAATATTTTCGAAATTAAAACACGTCTAATTATCCCTGTATACCACTAGGAAATTCTCGGTTCGGAGAAAGGTATCTCTTTATGATTCAATTTTTGACCTGTCAGAACCGTTCACCCGTTCATTAGGCTGTTGCAGTCGGCCTGCAGCATTTGCACAATCCGCTTGCTCGCGCGCGAGACGAGAAGCGTCTTATTTACAGGTTTTTACACGCGTGTCTTTCTCAGATCCGCGATAAGATATCATCGCTGCGAGATAGATCGCTGGAGATCGTGTTACTTTTACTTCTTTGCAATGCGGCTACGAAGTACTAATTAACGCGCGGAATATTTAATGCCACGCAGATACGATCTTCGCAAACTGAAAGGGTTCGCGGTTTCAACCGCTAAGTAGCTGGAAATACCGATCCTTTCGCTCAATTTCGCCTCTTTTTCGGCTCCCCATCGTGGGTCCCAATGAATACCAAATTATTTAAAAAAATTCTCGATTAAATTCAATTGAATTCGATTCAATTACACGAACCCTTCGCGAGGGGGCCATTTCTCCTACGACTCTACCTGTTGGCGGGAAAAATGGCAGAAAATAGCAAAATTTGGGTCACTCCTATACTTAAAACATCGATGAGATTTCTATAGGTTCTATAGGCTTCTATAGAATAATACCTAATTTTTGGAAATTAAAAAATCGGCGCGTAAGGGCCTTAGAGGTATCGATCGTAACGAATTCATTGGAACGGCGATCGATGGTGACGGTCCCGGGTAAATCGCAATGGACGATAAGGTAGAATAATGCTCCTATAGAATAATACCTAATTTTTGGAAATTCAAAAATCGGCGCGTAAAAATATTCGTGGTATCGATCGTGACAAATTCGTCGACGATGGAACGACGATCGATGGCAACGGTCCCGGGTAAATCGTAACGGACGATAAGGTAGGATAATACCTAATTTTTGGAAATTAAAAAATCGGCGCGTAAAGATATTCGTGGTATCGATCGTGACAAATTCGTCGACGATGGAACGACGATCGATGGCGACGGTCCCGGGTAAATCGTAACGGACGATAAGGTAGGATAATACCTAATTTTCGGAAATTAAAAAATCGGCGCGTAAAGATATTCGTGGTATAGATGTAACGAATTCGTTGACGATGAACGACGATCGATGGCGACGGTCCCGGGTAAATCGCAACGGACGATAAGGTGATTATGCGAGCGTGGAACGGCCGGTCGGAGCGTAATTATAAGCGATGGAAAGCACGGGTGTAGGGGTTAGCGATAAATCGAAGAAACGAAGCGTGGAACAGGCGTGTACCGTTTGGCGTAGGGAATCGTACGCGATTCTACAAAGTCATAAACGATAGACGTTGTAAACTATCGGCGGTGCTTGGTATCACGTGCACGCGCGTTCATTAATTAATGCACGGGTTAAGCTATGTGGAACGGTGATCGCGGCCGATAGCGATTTAAAGCTTAATAATTTACGAGGTTCGCGGTATTTTTCAGCGGAAACGATACGCCGCGGCTATAAATAATCCTCTTACGTTTATTAATATCCCGAAAAGATAATTCCCGTTGAATTTACTTTAAACGATCCGCCGGTACAAGCTACGATCGTACTTATTGTAATCTTTGCCCCGATATTTATTAGGCGTGTAATTTTGACACGTGTATACCCCGCTATCCGTGTTTCCACGTGTATCCCGTTCGGTTAATTCGCTCCATAATTTCCGCGCGGGACGTGGATTATCTTAATGATCGTATTAAAGAGCCGTTTGGCATTCCCGCGTTTGATACACAGTGTTTAGAAGAGGATCGCCAGCGTGGAGAATTAATTAGGTGAATCTTCTCTTTGGTATTTAGAACGTCGTAAACTTTCCCCGCTAATCCGATAGTCTTGAAAAGAGCAAATACACATGTAGCTTGCAGGCTCGAAGAACTCGATATGGCAGTCTATGTTCATCGCGAATTTCCCGAGGATCGTTCATTATCGAGATAAATAATTTCACGTGTCTCGAGTCTGGTGTAGATTAGATTCAGCGTGAAAGTGAGATTTCAGACACTCGTATTTAAATTTCACATCGAAATTAAAATCCTCAGATTTTAAGAGAAACTTTTCCATGCGAAACTCTTCGATTTTAATTTTCACCTTTCAAATTTCTCGATTTGAAATTTCAAATCGGTGTGTTCGAGTGTATATCAGCGAATGCAGATTTCTGTGATCAAAATTTAATCTTGGGAATATGGAATGATTAAAAATGAACGGGAGGGGTCGCGAATGAAATGTCACCGCGACGCGAACCCTCATACGCACAACGTTGCATCCCATATTGCGTGACGCACATGCGGGTCCATGCATTCGTTACGTGAATCGCGTTCGCCCTGTTCCTGCACGCTCTCGGGTTCCGTATGTTAATATTTCGCCAGTGAATTAGAGACAAGCGTGTGCGCGAATAATTCCCGTGCATTTCATACGTGATTGCGCGCGTGGCTGCATGTAAAAGGAATCGCACGGACGCAGGCTTAATCGAGTTTGACGGTCGGGGCGTGCCAGGAACCGATTATCGTACGGTCACACGTTATAGATCCCTGACGAGACATTCCGCGATAAAATCTGCGCTGAAATCGGTAAAAACCAGGCTTTCCCTTGTCTTTTCCGATCGCTGCCTGCTTGTCGTTTTGCTTCGGAATAAATAAATTCTTGTCACACGTCACACGATTTTTTAGTGGGCTATCTAGATCCTGCATTCCTCTATAATCGTCAAAAATTTTGCATTTTACGAAGGGATTAGTTCGATTTTCATCTGAAATTGTGGCTGCTTTGAAAAGCTGTTCGGGAGTGGAATATCTCGAGAGTTTTCGTGAATGTAAATTATAAATAGGTAAAGATAGAGTGTGAATTGGTCTAAATTCGAGGCTTCAAATTTTTCTATGAAATTTAATCCTGTTGACATTGTTAATTAATGGACGAAGTGGTCATCAGTGACCGGCACTTGTCTGCTTTTTGAAAATTCGAAAATTGGAAATAAATAGGGAACATTGCGAAATGGAAAGTATGCTATTTTCTCTTCTTTTCTTGATCATATCGTTTAGTAATTTATTATATCTTAGGAAGAATAGAAATTTTATTAACGCGATAACTAGCTTCTTTATCCTAAGATTTAAATACCCGTAGTTGGCAAAATTAGAAGTTTGCAATAATTTGCACCCAAACCTGAATGTTATATGGGTATATCGACAATTCGATCGCTATTATTGATAACTCGCAAAATCGTCAAACGACAATTCGATTCTCAATAAACAAACGCTACCCAAAAGCCCACGAATACTCTGCTCTATTAATAACCATGGAAATACGAATTGCTCGCGGTAATGGTGACAAAAGGGGGCGAAAAAATTGGCATAGAGTTGCGTTCTGAATCCGCAAGCTTCGTCCATTAATTAACGAGCACTTTTACCGTCAAGTTCCCCCACACTGCTTTCCGGCTTACATAACTCGCGAGCGCAGGCACGGTGGCAAATTCTTCGCGCATGATACCAGGGCGCGTTCAGTTTCGCACGCACGTCGATTGGTGCGTGTGTGGACGGGACAACGCGTTCATTGTCCGTTCTCCAGTCGCGATCGGGGCCGGAGACTTCGCTGCGACCGCTACGGGAGACCGAAGGCGCGCGAATAAAGGGTGGCGATTCGGTGAATGCCGATTTTTCGCGGTCCCCCCCGGTGTTCCGCGACCGAATGCCAGCCGTCCTTCCAGACGGCCTCTGAAAACCTTCGACGTGTAATAAATGGAGCTCGATAGACCGTGATAAAGCATCGAAACGGCCGAGAGAGAACGCGCGTGCCAGTCCACAGGCTTCGAGTCTGCTCGTTAACCGACCTGCGTCTTCGTTAGGGGAAATGTCTTGTAATTAATAATCCGTGTCCGGCGCTGCACTCGGAGAAAGGCTATGATATCCGTGGCTTATGAAACTCACTTCGAATCGCCAGTTTTACGCGTGTTTCCTTTTCCCCGCCGGTTTACGAGTCAATTTAGTCCAGACGGATTATTCGAAGGTGAACCACGCGCGAGCTTAATGACGTCTTTCCAGCAGCGACGAAACGTTTATCGAGGTATCGATTTATTTCGAGGATCGTGACGAATTTCGGGACTCACGATGCTCGGCCTCTGGTTAGAAAACTCCAAGAGTTAAGTGAGTCATCTGGTAATAGAATTATACACAGCTTGTAGGTACAAATACGATTCGAGGAGCAATTAAAATTTAGTAAAGCGAAAATTTACACGCTTTTGTCTCGTTTTTCCATTAATAATCTCTTGTACAAATGACCGGTCTCCGACTGTCATTTAAATGCAACTATTTTTAACGAAGTACATGTCAATTTTGTTCAGATAGAATCGTAATTGTATCGTAATTATATACACTTATCTGCACCTTAATTACTTTCACTTTAATTGCCATTATCTGTATACACTGTGTTCAAGTATCAGCATGTTACAAGCGAATAACTCGGGTATTCGAGCAAAAGGAAATTGCAATTTCCTTTTACAAGATGAAAGTCATCGCTGCATCACGATTTAAATACCTCGCTCTCTGTACACGACAATCTGCGTGAAGAAAGAAGGCAAATATTGGAAAAAAAAATTCGGAAGAATCGAATTTCCTTCTGTCAATCATCCTGATAATCAGGAGACAACCCCTCGAGCCCGATGTCGCGTCCCAGCCGCGATTTATCATTCGAGAAGCGTGACGTTTCGCGGAGTCAAAGGGTTGAACCGCGGAAAAAGGCATCGACGAGCGTTTCGCGCATTCGAGCGGGGAATTTTTGCGAATCAGCCGTCTGCACTCGGGTCGGGAACGCGGTAACAGAGGCATGATTCGTATGAAACGGGTATAAACGCTGGAGGAACTCGGGTATAAATTGGCGGGAATGGGCAGAGATCGATTATGCGGAGTGCGAGGCGTCCGGCAGAAATAAAAATTCGCGATATTCGCGGTTCGTTAAAAGGCATTCATGGCGGCGTGATTTCAGCGGGGATTTCAGTGGAAATTTCATATAGTGGCCGATACCATCTGCCAAGTTATTTGTGCGATGCTCTCGTGCATAAACCCGATTTCATAGCGACGAGGGAAGGACGCGAGACGCTTTGCAGAACTTAGCAACGGTTCGAAACTCCGTTCCAATTTGCCAGGGAACCGTGAATATCTTCCTTCCAGTGTAGAAAAACCTAGGGATAGAACCGTTAAAAGCCTATGAATTTCTGTAATTATAATTTCCGTCGTTAATTAGGATTCACGCGTCTTCGCACTTGGTTCCTCTTTTTCCCCCGAGGCGGCGCTGCGCGCGATAAGTGGCCTAATTGTTGCATCCGGTAGGGAAAAATCCGGCGATAAGTTTGTCGAAAGTGGATGCATTTTTGTAATTATAATTTCTCTCGAAATCTAGCGTAGAAAGTAATCAGAATCTTCGCGAGCAACGTGATTCGTTGCTTGTTTTCTTCGTGCTGGCAACAGCGATAAGACCCCATGCAGAACTTTCGCGTTTTGATCTATTTTAGAACGTCTTTTCCATCGAGTTGGAAGAAGAGAGAGAGAGAGGGAGAGAGAATACGAGACTGAATTGAAGGTTCCGACAAATAGGTGTTTCGCAAGCGTGAAATAAAGATTACACGGAGTTACGGGGAAAAGTAGCGGCGCGAATAATTTGTTAGTTTTCTTTATGATGTACGATGTAATTAGATTTTTACGGCGTGGAAAATGAAGAGAAATTGTTGGGAAAATGGTGCTCGTTATATAAATTGGCTTTTAACACGCAGAGCTGCCGGTATCCAGTCCTTAAATATTTCCGTTTAACGCGGTGATTGTTAACGTTTCTAAATATAGTGAACTGGTTCTTCGAGACCGTTCAAACGTTCGTCGAGCGTAATGCAGCGATTCTTATTAACCTGTCACTTCATAAATTATGCATTTATCGCTGGATCTACGGAATCTGTTATTTACAAGTGTCTCCGATCCGATCGGGCCGTGTCTCTGAATCGGCTGCCGAAGTCGTGGAAAAATTCCATCCCGCGATCCTCTGTCTGTGAGATGACTGCAGGAAAGTTCTGCAAGCTTAACACGTTAAGTGCCCAGCCTCTTTTGCTTGTCCAGAATCAGCCATCGAGTGGGCAAACTCGGAGATATTGCACCAATCGTTACAACAGGAATTTCCAAACGTTAGATCCAAAAATGGCGAAGAATTTAACACCAAAAGTTAGCATCTTTTGATCCTAATCCTCATTGGGCTGGCCCAATAGGAAATTGGCATTTAACGCGTTAACCACTTGCGCTAGAAAGACGTGCCACGCACGTGGAAATGCTTTTGTCGCAGAATCGCCAACGACGTGGTATACACGTGGTCAGGAAATTGTCACAGAAACACTGGATCGTTCTGGTACACGTGGTTAAAGGCTTTGAACACTTCTTTTACACTATATCAATTAAGAAATAATATCATCACATGTCCGACCGTCGTTATTTCAATATTGCCGCTCGTCGGCCATTGTTATTGCGCCTGTATGATGTTTTCCGCGGCTACTCACCGCCCCTTACTTAGTCGCGGACGGCGGGCCACGATCCTTGCCAGCGTTCAATCTATCTTGTCTTACATATCTATAGAAACGATCCTTGGCAATCCTCAGGGTCCGCGGCTACTCACCGCCCCTTACTTAGTCGCGGACGGCGGGCCACGATCCTTGCCAGCGTTCAGTCTATATTGTCTTACATATCTATAGAAACGATCCTTGGCAATCCTCAGGGATAATATCCACGGGAATCGAACAATTCTCGAATCGAAGTCATATCTATCCCATATTCTGCGAAATTAATTTTTCATCCTCAATCGAGTTAACGACCTGTCTCTCATATCACACGAGAGGAACGTTTCCAGCTATTAAGTAATAGGATTATTTAACTGAAAATCCTTATCAACCCGTCACTTTAAAGATCGTGCATTTATCGCGAACCAGAGGGTCGTGATACGTTGGCTCGTTACATTTTTAATTACCCAGTTGACAGAGATAGGGTAGGGTGATGGTGGAATTTCGAGAAACCGAGAGAAAGAGATAGAGAGAAGGGGTACAGAGGTCGGGTATATTCATTGTTTCCTCGTTAGCGACCAAAGTCTGACGTTGCACGACACGCGGATATATAAGAGTATAATGGAAATATGGCGCGACCGATCGTTAAAATACCAGTGCCGTGGTGCACGCGATAATGGCTGATTAAGATGCTTTTGTTTTTATCCACGGCGGGCCAAAAATGCTGGCACGGCTTGCCAAACACGGCGATTCATTAGGAGCGGAACGCGAACGATGCAATAATTCAGCGTCGTAAATTAGATAACGTTTCTCTCATAGAACCGTAGGGTCGTTTGCATCGAACGATAAAATATACCGGTTGATCTGTCGTCGCGAACTTTGCGGGATTTTAATTTTCGTTCGCGGATTGTTTAAAAATTTCACTGGAACCCTCGGTAGCCTTTATGCACCGTGGCACAAGGGTGTCGCGTTTCCTTGACATTATTTCTTTGAACGAGTCGCGCTGTTACGATAGGCAACGATATTCCGTATTCGCGTGGGCTTTCAACGATTTTCTTCGTAATGCATACTGGTACGCGTATCGTGGCAGAATGTTTTACTCTGTTTTTCAACGGGGAACGAAGAGTCGAGGAAAAATTCTGGAAATTCGATATCGAATGGGGTAGTTTATACGTATAAATTTGATACCGACGTATCAATTTTTCGTGTTCTGAAATTACTTTGATTCCAACTGTAATGGAAACTACTGTAGATCTTTCAGAAGGGCGAATTATCAGTGATGAATTATATTCGGGATTTTAAAATTTGGAAAATAAAGGGAGGTTAAATACTTTGACCTATGATTAGATTATATTATTCGAAGGTCAGTTTATGTATATTATGTATTTATATATTTCGTTCAGTTCTATAGTAAATTCTGTTGGCAATTTCGGGAAGGAAATCCAAATGATTAGTGTACAGGAAAGTAACCGTATTCAGTTGTACAACAATTGGATGTATGAAGTTTAATATAAGTGAAATGTATACACTTTATACGAATATAGAAATAAAACACTGGAGTCTTTTTCATACCACTGTGGGTCACAATATGTAAGCTATCTGCACTGATTCGGATTTGAGAGTGAGTACTGCGAGGGACAGCAGACCCTTTTAAACCCCAAAAATCGACCCCCTGATGCCTGCATAGTATCTCAAGGTCCAAAGATCGGTATTGGTCTGCAGCCTCTAACGGGCCTGTCACCATCGTTGCATAGGCGTAGCTAATTTCCAACAAATTCAATCTTCAATTCAATAGTGTTTCACTACTAGATTAATTTAACCCTTTGCACTCGAGAGGCGCTCTTCAATCGCCAGTTGATAATATTTCGAAGCTCGATATTAATTAATATATCAAATTTAAAATAATGTAACAGATATCGAAATGAAATAATTCTACGTGTTAATTATTATACAATTTCTTATTTACTGTTTAGAAAATATCATTATGGCAGATAATTTTCCAACTCTTTTTCAACCCTTCTTTAGCTAAAAAATCGTCGAGCGCAAAGCCCCTTTAATACCTCGGTCCCTGACTGGTGTTTAATTGCTGATATTCAAAACAAATTTCTCCCTTCTTAATAGAATCATAGAAAAAGGTATAAAGTATAAAGAATACACGTTGAATCGAAATTGTAAAACACTTAGGCAGAATATAGCAGTCAACCATTTCGTATAAAAATTACACTGTAAGTGTATTATAGACACTATATTTAACTCTTTGCGCTCGACGACTTTTTGACTAAAGTGGGGTACGAGATGAAAAATTTTCTTCCATAAGACTGATGATATTTTTTGAGTAGTAAATAAGAAATCGTATAATAATTAATACGTAGAATTATTCAATTTCGATACCGCGCACACTGTTATATTATTTTAAATTTGATATATTAATTAATATATCGATCTTCGAAATTTTATCAAATGGTGACCTAGAGGTATCTCTAGGGTTAATATAATAGGAGACAAACTTAGAATTATGCGTTTACTTCACGAGACTTCGTCTGATCTCATTCGCGTGTACTGTCTGCGCATCCCTTTTATGCCGAATGTCGTCGTCGTCTCACTCCTACGAACTAAAAAATTCTCAAACGATCGTTTCATCTGTGAAAAGCCTTCAGCGAGTGCGCAACAACCCCGGGACATCCGAAACTCAAAGAAATACCCCCTTACCCCATCGAGTCCAACTTCCTCTTGCAGTCTGCCGAAAGCGGCGTCAATCTCGATATAGTATCGAGACAATTAAACCGCGTGCTGGCCGGGGAGGAAAGAAACGGCGCACCCTCGAGTCTGCGACGGAGTCTCGAAAGGGGGCGGAAAGCCCTTGTGTCGGAGTGGAGAGAGCAGCAGCCAGGTCCGGGAGTAGACGGGAACAAAAGGCGGATCCTGGCTTCTTTTCCATCAAAGTCCAATTACCGCGATAGAACGGAAGGGTCCGTTAAATCTCGTTCCCCGGCAGCCGGGTGCTCTCTCGTTTGCTCTCGTATTTCCTCTCGCGTTTGGTCTCCCCTCGTGACAGGGCGCAAGTCAGTGGCTCGGATTGATCCCGTGCCCAAGACAGTTTCTCGCGCCTCTACCCTCCGAATAATCGACCTGTCAGCCCGCGGAACGTTCACGCGTGTCGACTCGTTGATTTTTCCGATACCCTATCACACCCGGTCACGGGGTTCGTTGCTCGCGGAGGCGGACTGGTCCCGAGGACCGTTGCTCTAAGCGGTGGCGGTTCCTCGCGCGGAATTAATTTCTTTTTAGACCCACTCTCGACGCCCGATATCGCGATTCGTCGCTCGTCCAGGCTCCGTGACTCCGCGAGTTTATTGTTCGGCTACCACGCGGTCGAATGGCTCGAGGTGCTCTCAGAGGAATGTCGGATATCGAGATCCGACCAGAGATACCGGCAGACGGATCGTTGGGGTTTAGGCTACCGATCGACAGCTTTCACCGCCGATTTTTATACCATGTTCCTGGATTTTCTTGATTTTCCTGAGTTATGGATACGATGCTAGGGGATCTTTAAAGTAGAGTCGCAATTATAGTCGGGGATATCCGTGGATTGAAGATTGCGACGCACAGTGTGTTTGATGTCGGCTCTGTGAGAGTATATGCACCGATGATAATGATCGAAGCGTAATGACGAAGATAACTGTGCAGGTGTGCGTAATGGCGTTCCTATGCCGGTAAAAGTTAACTTTGTCGGATGCAGTTATTCGTTTGCGGTAACGGCGAAAAATCCGAAATCAGTTATTTTCACTGGTTTGACAGGTCTAGAGTCGAATACATATTCATCTTTGTTGTATCTCGCTGATGCTAAGAGGTATTGCTAAATGCATTATTCTACTGATATATTCTTCTCGCGACTCATATGCAGAGGGTTATATTCGTGACTGTCTTCTTTCTCGTACTTTGTCTCTCACTGATAACCGTCTAATTTTTATTGAGACGCGTTCACGTCGCGTTAAATAGGGATAATATCCTGTATAAGGTGAGAATGAAAGGTTAGAGTAAAGCCTGTACTTCTATCAGCGTCACAGGATTCTTCGAACAATGTTTCCTCGGATTTCCACGGATTCGTAATTATATTTCCCATATAGTTTATCTCCCCGTTATTTTATCGTCGATAAATCCAAGAATTTCCCAACTACGCTCAGTTTCTTCCGGAATTTTACAGCCTCGATCCCGGCCGGTCACCAGAAGCAGAGGAGCATTTCGTGGCCATTTCGAGGCCCATAAAACAATTCACGAAAATCTATCTCCGGCCCGCGTAATCCCCTTTAACGAGTATCTATTCTCCGAACAGCGGGGAAAACAGTAAAACGATAGCCAGCAGATTAAAAGCTCGTAACGAAGCGACTGCGGGGAATACCACGGAGCCACCTCTCTCTTCCCACGTCGCGCCGATTCCTCGGCCACGACTCCTTCGCCTTCCGTGTGCACCTCGGTCGAATTAGAAGAGGCATATACCGTTCGTCCCAGAAAACGTCAAATCCCGTTCGTTCTCGATCCTCGAGCGATACCACTCGCGCGGCGCAGGGCACGACAATATAATTTCGTAATTGGGTCGCCGGTCGATTATCTTTGCTCGTGGCTCGCTGTTAATCGCCGACGAGCCGGCCAGAAGTCGGCTGAGGTGCCCCGTGTCCGACAGGTGGGCCCCCGCCATTAGCTCGCGCTCGGGACCACGTTGAAATCTCCACCGATCTCACCTTCTTTCGCCGCCAGCCCTCCGCTACCCTCCGTCGCGATTACCATAATCACGTGGATTATATATTTAAGCTAATTGCACGTTCGTACGCGGCCGGGCCGAGGTACCGGCCGCCCTCCATCGGCCACGCTTCCCCGGCATTAATTCGATCGGTGCCGCGCCGATGGAAAAAGTCATCGACCGGCCGGAATGCCGCCGATACCTCGCGCACACGCGTTTATCCTCCGCAACACGGGGTGGCGAGGGGAGATGCCAGCGTCTTTATGGCATAATTAAATAAAGCCTGCACGGCCACGCCGCGAGTGTACGCCGATTCCGAGAATCTCCGCGGTTATGGAGATTCACCTCGAGATCTCGAGCGAGTCGCCGACGCGTCCACGACGCCTCGGACGACGCCTCCAACGACCCCGGGGTGCTCGTTCCAGTCCAGTGGCTGCTACTCGTTGGACGCTCTTGGTCTCGTAGGATCCTGCTAGTCTTTAGCAAATTCCATTCAGGTTAGAAGAGGAAGGTCCGAAAATTCCAAATTATAATTATTGAAGAAACGAGGGGGGGTGAGTCGTAGATGGGGGGCAGGAGTCGAGTGACGCGGAGACGTCGAGGATCGACTGATCTTCCGGTGTGCGTAGTAGCGACACGGATATTTCGATCCACGCTTCCAGTATCAGGCTGTATTCTTTATTTCGTGTAATTAAACGAGGCTCCACGGTGTTTCGCTGTAAATTTCACTCGGCTAAAACTGGCGCGTGAAACCAGCCATTAACGGCTTGATTTACCATCTAATAAAAGATTATCTTCCCGATCGGGAAGTCTGGAGCCGAACAACCGTACAAGACATAAACGAACCGGGAACAACTTTGATCGTATCCCCATGGATTTTCTTTTTTCCATCACCGTCTCTGGGACAAAAGTCTCCCTTCCTCTTCGCGCGAACTCTACGCTCCGTTTGCCGTGCAAATAGCTCGCGAGTGCGCGTTAGCTTCTAACCTACGGTCCGTCGATAACCGGCACCAACAATGCGAAGGTTGTGCGAGAGGAAGTGATGCAAGTGCCACACACGAGCATCGCTCTTCGCACGCACACGCGCGCGAGTGTTCCTCTCGCGCGCGCTCGCGTTCGCGCGGGCTGCACAGACGTGTCTTTGATGAGTAGACTGATAGACGGCACGGGATTACGTTGCCGCAATCACCGGCTGCATTCCAGCCCCGGCAATGTGCCATTGACTCGTAGAAATTATTCAAATAAAATTGCGCAATTACCGGTGCACGGCGCGTGCAACTGGGACGTAACCGGCGCGGTTATGCATCGCGTGATACCGCGTTGCTACTCCGCGTTGCGACTGATAAGCCCTACGAGCTCGCATAAATTCGGGAAACGCCGCTGGATCGTATCGTGCGACCGGCTCGTTCTCGTGCCACCGTTTGCACGCCCGTATAAGGGAAGGAATTCGGCTTCGCTGAGAAATTTTACCGCGAGTTCCGCACGCCAGGGCTGTTCCTAGGGGGTGGTTTCGCTTCGGGTTTGCAAATTCGACTCGCGGAATGCTCGATCGCATCGACGAATTTTCTTCCCTTTCCGACGCTATTATAACGTAATTACACGATGCTTGCGTTTAAAGTAAGTTGCGCTAGGTCATAACGTAACCCGACAAAGTTCGCGATGGCGCTACCCAGCAAACGAGCCAGGATTTGCGAAATACGACGGTTAATAGAGCTATCGACACGATCTTCGCGATAACTGTCGCGTGTACGCGAGATAAGCGCCGGATACTCCGCGATAAATCTAATTCCGCGAAATCACGAAAGCGCAGGATATCATTAGTCGATACCAATTATAGGTTACGTCGTTCGCCCGAGATAATTGGCACAGATTAACGAAACGAGACCCGGGATAAAATTAAGCGGCTCAAATGTTCCACATTGTTGCACCACGCTTTGTTATGCATGCACCTACGTGCCGGCTGGATTTATACTATCTCGTAAACTACGATTTCTCCGCAACGAGCACCCCATTACGTCCCCGCGCGGGGAAATAACTAACGTCGATTAATATCAAAGTCACCAGCAGCTTTGTTCCATGACCAGAGAGCTTCGTTTACTCGTTTCTCAAGCAGAGACGTTGCTTTTATTTCGAGAAACCAGCAGGACCTGTCTGTTCTGTCGATCTATCGAACGACAATTTGATTCCCTATTTTAACGCCAGGTTTCTGTCACGGTGACACCTGTTCGCTATGAAAATTCGCTCGGAATCGCGGATCGCGTGGAAGTTGACACAGATTGGAGCGGAAAGAAGGATTCCCAAGGGGGTAAGAAAAGTACGCGCGAGTAATAAAATATTTACGCGTCTTTTAATAGCTGTTTAAGAGCACGCGAACAGATTTCTTCGGCGATCCGGTTCGTCCGCACGCCAATTAAGCCTGCCAGTGCTTTTTTGCGAATATTCCAATTACACGGTTTTTCGTCCGGCGAGCGTGTAATTATGGGTATACTGTTTCGAGTACGAACGCAAATTCCATCGTGGCGAAGCTTCTTATAACGCTAAGTGATACTCGATTTCTACTTATTGCCCGCTCGGCTGGCTCCCGGCAGCGAGTCCTTGGAGGCCTAGCTTCTCCGCCCGGTAGAAGGAGAGAGATCTCAAGGATAAAATTGTCCGACGATCGTGCGTGGGTACGTTATACCTACATATATACCCTTTCGAAACGATAAATCAAAGGAAATCGTATATCATTCGTCGCGACGCGAACCAGTTCGAAAGTCGTCTCGCGGCGCGGTAGAAAACGCGGGGCACTTGGCGATATGCCTGTATGGAAAGTGTTCCTCGAATACCCGTGGAAAGAGCAGTTTTTTGTCCACGTAATTTCCGATGTTAGCGGGAATTTTTGACTTCCTCGAAGCGGTGGGTTTCGACGTTATTAAGCGCTATCCGCGAAAAATCCGAGTAGCCGAGTAGAAAGTCCCGAGCCTACCGCTTCAGCGATAAGTGCGCCATGGAAATTAATGTAAAATGAAGCGAACCGCGTGTAAACGAAGCTTTATCGCCTTGATATATCACGCGTCTCCGCGCCGGTCACCGCCGCGACAGCGTTCGATTTAATTATTCTTTCGCAAACTACATTCGTCGCTGTCAAAAACGAAGATTTCGAAAATCCCACTTCGAGATAACGTCTCTCCGTTTCTCGCTCGGAAATAAATTCACCGTCGTCCAAGTCACTGCGATCGTGTAAAGAGTCTACGCTACGCGAGGTTTATCCGTGCAACGCGAATATTAACCCTTTGCACTTCGTTGCCCCCTCTCAAGGGACATCGTAATTCTAGCATATCACTCGGATGCCCCCTCTGAGGGGACATTAAAGTTTATTAGCGATTACGGGGAATCAACTTATTCCAGCGCAACTTTTTCAGAAATGCACGTTTCCCTGAAGTTCTCTCTTGAAATGGCACGAGAAATCAAATCAAAATATGTCAAAATTACTAAGATATATTAAAATCATGTCAGCGGGTTCTACGCCACAAGAGAACGCGAGAAGTGTGCTCACGATGGACAATAGACTAAATAATAGACTACATATTCCCGATTTCAGAAGGAAAACGAGACTTTATTATTTGTTCTGACAGGAAAACACCACGTCGAACTGCTTATTATTGTCAAACGTGCACAAATAAGTCTGCAATGCATATTGGCGAGTGCTTGAAAGTTTATCATACTGTACAAAATGATAAAAAATAAAATATTGTAACGTTCAATCTCATTTCTGAAATTAGTAAGGGGGCTTTACTAATGATATTCTAACATAGAGGACTGGCCGCTAATACTACTATTTCCTAATAATTCTCTAAACTCTGTCTAACGACTAAGGACTGTCTCCAAGCAACTCTCTAAGGAACTGTCTAATGGAACTCTCTAAAAGAAACTGTCCTAAATGTCCATGCACCCTCATTTGAACCCATACACTCTATCCTCTTCCATACCCATGCTCTCTTTCCCAATCACGCTGTTCCACGTACTCCAGATAATATTTCGAACACTCGAGTCAGACCCAAGACGGCTGTTTATTGTCTTCTCTTTTCGGGCTGGCATTCCTATATACATTCTAACAATATTAACTTTTTTCGCAGATATATATTCCTCGATGTCTACCAATTCATATAAGTCCAATATCATCGTAATAAGTTGCTTAGTTCCAAAACTATACTATATAATATGAGGGTTCGTAAATGCACGTTTCTACGACAAGGTGGCGCTGAGTAGCTGGTACCTAACGTCCAGAATGGTTCGGAGTGCAAAGGGTTGAAATTGGGACGAAATCGAAATTCGAATGGTGTTCATCCCTACACTCATTCCCAATTCACAGACCGTTACGATCCTCCATAAAGACGCGAATCTTTCAATTAGACATTTCAACTAACATCCTTCGAACCTCTACCTCCATCAGGAAAAACCTAGACCTCTACCTTATCCCTATTTCCATGCATACCCTCAAGAACAAGGGACCCGAATAGAAGAGACGATGGTTCACTCGTTTATAACCAGCGTCCCACGATTCACGGACACCTCGACCTCCGAAACTAACCCCCCGAGTCAACCCCCATAGAAGAATTAGAATTTCCCAAACCTAAACAAATTAACAATTTGTTTAAACTTCCACTTCCACCTATCAGTTCCGAACCTCCTGCACATCCCTCCAACGAACACGCTGCCAATAGGAGAAGAAACACACCCACCACTTAGACATCTCGACAGCCAATGACAGCAACAGACGAACATATAAAAATACACGACAGCAAGGCGACAGATATTACAAACATCAAAACAACACAAACGACACCACGGTAGAACGCATATCGCTAATACATATTGTAAATTGCTATAGATATATTGTAATTAAATTATATTTAAACCTTCAAAAATAGTTTACGTCCTTAGAACGACGTAAACCTTCATACGGTCGAGAAGAAGATTCGGACGATAGAAATGGCGAGAAAAATGTGGGAAATAAATATGGCGATAAGCGTTTGAAGCGTTTCTCGCACTCGCCTCGTTTGCCGTGTACTTCTGGCCGGGGGTGTACCAACAGGTCCTCCCACTGTCGGTCGTTGACGCTCGTCATCCACGTTTTCATACCCGAGCTGCGATCGGACGCAAACCGTGAATAGGACGAGCCTCGGAAATGTGTGTCACTGGTGTCTATGTCGGCTAACGGCATTTCGTCCCCGCGGCCGTCGCCGGGCCACTATAATAAATAGTAATATTCTATGCATCGCGATGCATCGCGTGGCGCATATGCGTCCTCATGCATAAATATCACCCGTACGTCCGCGTGACGCGTCCGAGGTGGACGCGGTCAAACCAGAAACGACGCGTGTTCGCCACGTGTTGCGCTTCTTCCACGCGTGTCTCCCTCGTCAGGGTGAGCGTGGACCCGACGCGCGAGCTGCTTCTAGCCTATATCCCGCCAACTGCCAGCTATATACCTACACTCGGACCGGCCAATCAATGGGGAATCAGGAACACTGCGTGATGGTCGTTAGAGGAACGCGATCCTCGAGCAACCACGTACACCGGGTAATTGAATTTCCGCTATTTCTGGCCTCGTGGACCGGCCACGCTTCTACCTTCTAACTCTCCGACAGACATTAATTCAGAGGTCGTGTCACTGGTAATTCTATTGTTTCCAACCTGACCACCAGTGGACACGTGCACCCTTCACGAGGGATTCTTTCGTCGGTATGCTTGTTGTCCTTTTGAAACTCGAGCTTTGCTCTGGTGGATCTGTTTTAGGAAAAGGACGTACTCTTCGTTCTATTGGAACTCCTCCATCTTTGCTTTTTTGGTATTTTACATCATCTTTTATTTTCTTCGTGCCACTTGGATGTTCGAGTCATTGGAATTTTGGGATTTTGGGATAACGTGATACGTTTTAGGATTTTGGGGTAACGCGATAAGGTTGCGAGCTACCTTTGCAGTCTATAGTTGACACTTTGACTGCTACGCAGTTTTCATATGCAATAGTATACTCAGGAGCCCATGACATAATTTCCATTATTCTCAGAATGTAATAACGAATTATAAAACAATGTGGCAAAGAAAATAAAAATAAAAATGGTGGATATTATTAAGGTTTTCTATTCCAAAGTTCTCTATCTATTTACATTGTTCAAATTTTCACAAAAATGAAAGAAATATTACAAGATTTTCATATCCATTCTTTTAGAACAGAGTAATCCAAAAGGGGTGTCTTTCACCGAAGTTCAGAGAATAGAGTTGTCAACGTTCAATAGGGTTAAACTAATTCAACTATGTATTCGTTGGAAATCTTTGTCAATCTAGCGATCGAACTTGTAGAAGAAGAATTGTAAACGCGATCCGTAACAATATAAATTAATAAAATTAGTATTGTCGGACTTTAGTGACCACCCTGACTCCATCGAGGAGACAAGTAGCGGTCACTGATGACCACCACGGTAGTCAACGTGTTAAAAGAGCAAACGTGGTCTCCCAAAAATTCTTTTATATTTATCTCGTGATCTATACTAGATGAAGGATAAACATATTGAAATTATCTAATTTCTTGTCGTCTACTACCCCTGTTTGTATGTATCTTTGCGATTGAATTTGGTCAGCAATGGAATCTCTAGATTTCATTTCAAACGAGCAGTTGCAATCCGAAACAGAGCTTGTAAGCTCGATTCATTCCTCGGGGTACAGTGTTTCCTATTTTTCGTCTTACTCGCTGTTGTGTCAAATGACGGGACACCAATTGCGAGTTTGCAATTAGAAATTCTCCGTGTCGTATTTTACCAATACCCGAATTCTCGGATACGTTCGCGAAATCGAAGGAGAAGAATGAAGTTTCTCGTTCGAAAATTTATCTCGGCTATAGGCTTTCTCGCGGAGAAAATTCTTCGGATGCTCGACCTTTCGACCACGCGACCCACGGTGCTCGCCGCCGAAACACGACACAGCTTTGCTTTTAAATCGCAATCGCGTCGATCGAATTCCCGCGGTACATCAATTCGAGCTTTCCTCCGGCGAACGTTTTCGGCCAGGACCGTTCTTTACCTCGACTATAGAATGCACTCCGGTTAGCCGATCCGTGTACTCGCATTACCGAGCCGCGGAGTGCTCGCGGAGTCTCGTTAAGCTCGGATTAGTCGACTCGCAGAAACCGCCGCGGAATGCGGCAACTTCAATCGGCCGAGCTCAGAACGCGCTGTCGCGAAACGAACTTGAATTATCGCCCAACGATTTATCGTCACACCTCTAGATGAAGTAGTCCCACAGATGCTATCTGCTTATTATTTTTCGCCACTTGCACGTTCCTGCGCATTTTTCTCTCGCTTGTTCGGCGCTGGTCGAGGTGGACACTCGTTGACACGCGAGGAATTAAGAGGGTTGGTCTGATTGCATTTTTCAGAGAATTTTTATCTTTCTGGTATGCTTGGAATTTCTTTTTTTCCGTCTTTTATTCGTCGTTTATTGAATGGAATATTTTGTGGCACGCGAGAGGTTATGGGAGTTGGTTTCATCGAATTTTTGCTATTTTTTTTTTATCTATTTGTTTTGACAGTTCTTGTAATTTTTGTGGTTTGTAGACGGTGAATTATGAAGGTGGATTCAAAATTGATTGCGAAAGTGGGATTTACGAAATGTTCCGAATATTGTTCTGTGTATATATTTTCCCAATTTGTTATACAATGCCTGCCAATTTTTATTGACTCGGCTGGGTACTCTTACGTCATAGACTTGTAGCAGATAGAATTGTAGCAAATAGCAGGAGTAAAATTTCTAGAAGATAGTAATTTTTTCGTATTGTTTTAATTTTCGTAGCTTATCAGTACATGGTGAATTATAAAAGTTAATTTATAGTTGATGTAAAATTAGAAAAAGAGTCGCAAATTCGTGAAATCTTCCTATACGTCTTCCTAATTCGTTGCACAATGGCTGCCAATTTCCATCGACTCGACTGACGCTTTTACGCCATAGATTTACTGTAAACGGGAATTGTATCAAATGGTGAGTCTAAAATTTCCAGAAAATCGTAAATTTTTGACGTTACTGTAATTTTCGTCGCTTTTTGATGCACGGTGAATTATAAAAGTTAATTTATAGCTGATACAAAATTGAAAAAGGAATCGTAAATTCGCGAAATCTTCCGAACGTTCTCCTATACGTCTTCCTAATTTGTGACACAATGGCTGCCAATTTCCATAGACTCGACTGCCGCTATCACGCCATAGATTTACAGCAAACGGCGAGGCTAAAATTCCCCCAAAATGGTAAATTTTTGATATTACTGTAATTTTCGTCGCTTATCGATACACGGTGATTGATAAAAGTTAATTTATAGTTGAAGCAAAATTAAAAAACAATCACAATTTCGCCTGCACGTCTTCCTAATTCGTTACACAATGGCTGCCAATCTTCACCGACCCGACTGACTCTAATACGCCATGGATTTACTCATTCCACGGGAATTGCGTCAAACGGCGAGGCTAAAATTTCCAGAAGATCGTAATTTCCTCGAGCTAGAAGGTGGCCGAGCCAGCTCTCGTGCTCGCGGCTATATATCTCACGGTACTACAACGACTCGTTTTCCGCCTGTCCGAAACGATTTCTAAATTGACGTGTTTCCCGGTCCCTTTCGGTTTTCGTGCTCGCGAGCAGCGGATTATTTAGAGATTAATTTTCTCCCGCCCGACCCCCCACCCCCCGGCAACCCTGTTCGCGGCCTGTAACGCCGACCGATAATTGGAATCGTGATGTATTGCCCCGGGAAATTATTGTCGCGGTTGTCGCGGTCGTTTAGCAAAGTTGACAAGAGGCAACACGGGGTTAAGTGTTGTTGACTCCTCGGTTGTCCGTGGAAATTAATAGTCAGGCGATTCCGTTCCACCGTTGAACGGGTTGCGACTGCTTTTACGATCGCGCGAGAAAACGTTTCGGCGATGCCACGGCAGTAAACTGTCGCGACGTGTTTTTGCGAAGAAATGGCCGCTCGGGACTCGCAACCCCCGGGACTATTCGTTCCGGACACCACTCTCCGCGACTGGATTCCTCTCGATATTAAATTATCTCTCGAGTCGCGCGGCAAAAACCCCATGTTTCTGCGATTTCTCTAAGGTTCCCGGTGTGTTTTAATATCGTGCTCGGAGCGGACGGACCTTGGTATAAATTTCTCTGTTATTCTATGTGATACTCGCCACTGCTATTCTTCCCAAGCGGTTTGGAACGTTATTTTCGTCCTGGCAGGATTATGACACGCTTGGCGGATTCTCAGAGTCCCAAGGGGTGACACCGTTGGGTGCTGCAACTAAGAATCTCCTCGAGTTAGTGTCGGAATTATTTTCCAGATTTTCCTGGTTTTCCTGAATTTGTCGAAACTCATCGCGGGGAATAATGCACGCAATCGTTGACACACTAAATTCGCGTGCATATATGAATATACATAACGCGGATAAGGAATATTTGAATACTTAAAAGCGTGAAAACGAGCGTGGATTTTTCTGCGAAATAATTTGATACATTTTTGGCAAATATTTAGAACCCTCGTGTAATATCGAAGAGAGAAAATTCGGGAAAGGGGTGGAACGAATTAAGTTTAAATATGTTCATGTAATTGGAATACTCGTGCGATGTTTCTCGCGATTGCAATTTTAAAAAATATCACAGAGGAAGGACGAATGTTTGGTAGTGGATTATGTTTGCGGAATAATATTTTCCTGCATGTGCAACGATGTACATGCATAATAAATACTCTTCCTCGATAGAAAGTAGGGGTTCGTCACACGAGCTGTGGTTGTTTTCATGCAAAGCCGACTTTTTCGATGAACGCGAAACTTATGCAAAATATTCCCCGGTGTTTCAAACTCGACACTTTTCCCAGCAGAGGGACGCCAGAATTTAATCTAGCGAGAGAAAATAAGCAAAATATAGCGAGGAAATGATACGTGTATTTGCAAAAGTATACATAATGTTTTGGAGATGGATGGTGAAATGACTCTAGCACTCGGTGACGAATTTTGCTTTACTGTCTTCCTATAGGATACTATACGGTATTTTTTGATAATCTTATGCGATACTCCCTAGCTTCCGATACTATACTCTAATACATATTACTGTAGGATGGCGGAACTAATCTCGAGACACCGAAAATTCACGAAAGAACAAGGACACGATAACACAAACTCAAAACTCGTAAACTGATTTAACTTGAAAGAACACCAAGATAACGAAAACACACAAAGATGTACTCTTTTAAAACTCTCTTTCCAACACCAAGCGACTCACTTGGCTTGCGCTGGTCACAACTGATTTCTAAGGACTCTGTTTTGGTTGTCAAGGACCACGCTTTTATGCTTTCCTTAACCTACGCTTCACCTTAATTTTGTTATATAGAATAACTTTTTGATTTGCTTCTGGAAGATATCGATCGGTTTACAATTTGTTTTTGTTGGCAATAGCCGATTCGCGATTTCTTTTGGTATCCTACATTACTACTATACTAAACCCCGTCGTCTGCCCCTCGATTTGCCCTTAATCGATAGTTCCTCTTTGTTAATACTGCCACGAAAATTATACAAATCGTCGATTCCTTTGGGATTTCAATTATCCGCCATTGAAGTGACTATGTCAGGCGTGCTAAACGTTGCAGATCAGTGGAAATTTTTGGGTCCCAAGAATCTTCCCTATTATCCTGTCACCCCTACCACATCCCTACAAAATATAATTGTATATAGATCCTTGCAAATTATAATAAACTCTCTATAATTTCAGTCGAAGAAATTACATCTGCAGCTACGTGCCCGACATACACGCCGCCATATTGGTCCCCGGAGCTCGCTACTCTTACACTTTACACTTCGCATCACCCATCTATCCCAGAAGCTCCGAAAATTAATAACAGAAACTTAAAAATGGTAATTTATTCCGTGGTAAATTTAATATTAACCCTTTGCACTCGAGAGGTGAGCTTCAGTCACCGTTTCATAAAATTTGGGAGATCGATATTAATTAATATATCGAATTTAACGTAATGTAACAGTGTGCGAGGTATCGAAATTAAATAATTCGACAATTCTATTATTATACAATTCTTTATTTATTGCTCAAAAAGGTATCTTCGATATTTTAGTAGAGAATCTTTGAATTTCTACTCTTCTTTAGCCAAAAAATTGCCGAGTGCGAAGGGTTAATTTCACTCGGGAAAGGAACATCATTCGTCAATTCTGATGAATTTATTCGTGCACAGGGTTCCTTCCCAATGCTCCTGAAGGAATATTTACCGTGATCCTGTCATAAATATCCGAGGAAAGACAATGCGGACTGGCAGCGCGGTTGCAATTCGAGCACGGATACGCGGGGACACTTGTTATGCGAGAAGTATTTTCGCATAAGTTACGTCCCTTTATGCATATTTACCCGAAGACACGGAAGGCTTAACGGGCCCCGGCTCGGCCACTTGTCGCCGTTCCTTGACGGGTTTTCACAGGAAACGCAAGTGGTCGGGACCGGGTCCCTCTTTGTGTCCCCTGATTTTCTCTCCCGGCTTCTCACCTCGCAGAAGCCGCGTTTCTACATATTCTTTTCGTCGATCTAACGGTACGCCTGTCGCGTGCAATATTTTATCCCGCCTGTCGAAGAGAACACGCGCGATATACATAATTTTTGTTTACACCGCTGCAAGCCTGCAGCGTATAATCCGTGACGCGCTTCGAGAAGTTAAATGGCTGGCGAAAAATTTTTATTTTCTACTCCAAGGTTCGACCGAAATTAATACCGGATGTTGTATCTCTTTAATGAAATATAGCAGTAATTGCTGTCAAAATTCGTCGTACAACACTGTTCAACGCGAATTTTGATCTGTAATTTTCATTGCGTAATTTTTGCACAGTTTACTTTTTTGAAGATAAATTTGTAATCGAAGTTGATCTAAAGGATATCCCAAAATTCGCACACGATTTGAATTTGCGCCATTTGTGCTGTAAAGTGTTGTCAACGAAGAAGAAAGTACAGCGTGATAGCTGACAGTTCAGGGTTATTAAAAATGGCGTGCAACACGAAAGAACAACGCGTCTTCATTGTTGAGGAATATTTTAAAAATTGGAAAGGTTAATTCATTTCTTTCGTGAATTTTGAGACACGCTTTATATATTCAGTTTTGCTAAAAACGCAGGATTTTTGGCTAGAATGAAGTATTAAATAAAGAGTAAGAGCGTTAAGGGGTTCATTCTTATCGTGGAAGTTAGCCGAGAATGTCCTGAGTTTATCGATATCCATAATTATAATTATTTGTGTTTCTGAATAATTATAATTGGTGATCGAAGTTTAAAAATAAGTTTAAAATTAATAGTAAATATTATTTATGTGTAATTACTGTATATTCTTTTATGTTATTGTAGAAATAACATAGGATTAAAAAAAGAATTTTGTCTAAATTGTGCAGCAAAATATAATTAATAGTGCGAATCCTGTTAATAAATAAACTCTATATGCCCGTATTATGCAACCCGCCATACAGCGCTATTAATCCAATGAGATAGACAAGGACAGGAGATGAATTCAGTCAGCGCCATCTGTGACTTTTTACTAGAAGCTCGGAGAATTTAACAGGAGCACAGAATACTGGAGGAGGTCGTCGGATAAAACAGATCACAGCAAAGGACACGAAGCGATTAGAATGGGATAGAATAGACTCTGCCGTTAAAAATGAACCACTTACCTACTTTCGGTAATTAATTTATTTTTTATTTTTTATTTAAATTATACTTATTTATTGTTTATTAAAATTATATTAGAAAGTTCTTTAATGATGAAAGTTAACGAATTAATCGCATAAATTGAGTAATTCGTGATTATGTTTATGACATCACGAGGAGGTATTCGACGACCTTCTCGTGCATTCTGTACCCCTGTTACCTTCCTCGAGCTTCCAGTCGGAAATCACATATGGCGCAGATCGAATGTCTTCTATCCTTGTCTATCTCATTGAAGGTATAATTGCAGTAGAGCGGGTTGCGTTGCATTAGGGGCATATTAAGTTCATTTCTTGAGCAACATTTTGAGACAAATCCAAGAATACAGAGCCTACAAATTTCGTAGCGTTGGCATGAAACCTTCTGCCAATTCTGCTATTTTGTATTAGGCGAACATAACATTAAAGGAGCTATCACGCTGATTGGATTCCAACAATACAGAGCCTATAAATTTCGTAGCGTTGGTATGAAACCTTCTGCCAATTCTGCGATTTTATATTAGGCTAACATAACATAAAAGGAGGTCGCTCGCCGAGAGGCTTGCGGTACTACATTTCTAGGAATTCCGTAGAAAATACTTATAAGCTTTCTATAAAATTTTTCATTCCAATTTCACGACTTTGTACCAGAAGAACATGACATGACAGGAGGTCGTACGTCGAGGCAGTTCCAAGATTTCCGTGGACAATACTTTTGTCGCATGTGAGAATATTTTTCGCCAATTTCGAATCGATGTAACCCTCAGGTGCATACGTGTGATGTATGCAAATAGCGTGGGTGTAGGTCACGTAGTTCGAATTTTACAGCGTTTCAAAGACAGAACTTATACGACTAAGTATGTCGGTATAGTGAGTTACTTTTGATGCTGCTATGAGCTTCCTAGTGAAGTTAGAAGTGCGAGCTTTGGTTATGTTAGAGCTTACAGTGTGCCCTACGTGCACACATGCTTATCGCAAGCTTTCGAGCTTGCGAGATTTTTTATTAATTTTTGATCGAAAAATTCTGGTCTCAAAGTGATTGGCAGAATCTGACATTTTTCGATGATGGCCGAATCGATTGCGGATTGAATCAGATTAATCCTCGGGTGTATACGTACCATGTGTATAAATTGCGTGGGCGTAAGTCACGTGATACGAATTTTACAGCGTTTCAAAGATAGACAGAATTTCCTTGAATTCTCCCGTCAAAACTTTTGCAGTCTCTGCTAGAAATCTTTCGCCAATTCCACGATTTTGTATGAGGATAACATAACACGCACGGAGGTCTATCGTCGAGCCAGTTTCAAAAAATTACGACATTTCCAAGAATTCTTTGGACAATACTTTTGCAGTCATGGTGAGAAATCTTTGACGAATTTCACGATTTTGTATCAGGATATCATAACACCCACGGAGGTATATCGTCGAGTGTGTTCCAAGAAATGACGTAATTTCCAAGAATTCTTTGGACAATACTTTTGCAGCCATGGTGAGAAATCTTTGACGAATTTCACGATTTTGTATCAGGATAACATAACACGCACGGAGGTATATCGTCGAGACAGTTCCAAGAAATGACGTAATTTCCAAGAATTCTTTGGACAATACTTTTGCAGCCATGGTGAGAAATCTTTGACGAATTTCACGATTTTGTATCAGGATAACATAACACGCACGGAGGTATATCGTCGAGACAGTTCCAAGAAATGACGTAATTTCCAAGAATTCTTTGGACAATACTTTTGCAGCCTCGGTGAGAAATCTTTGAGGAATTTCACGATTTTGTATCAGGATATCATAACATGCACGGAGGTATATCGTCGAGTGTGTTCCAAGAAATGACGTAATTTCCAAGAATTCCGAGGACAATACTTTTGCAGCGTACACGGGCAATACTTTTCCCGCGCCTGGACAATACTTTTGCCGCTTTTGGTCAATACTTTTCCCGCGCCTGGACAATACCTTTGCCGTTTTCGGTCAATACTTTTCCCGCTACGGTGGACAATACTTTTCCCGTTTTTGGTCAATACTTTTCCCGTTTTGGTCAATACTTTTCCCGCTTTTGGTCAATACTTTTCCCGTTTTTGGTCAATACTTTTCCCGCTTTTGGTCAATACTTTTCCCGCTACGGTGGACAATACTTTTGCGGCCTCGAAGAAAAACTTTTGGCCAATTTCGCGATTTTGTGTCAGGAGAACATAACACGAGAGGAGGTCGCTCGCCGAGACAATTCCAAGAAATGACGTCATTTCCAAGAATTCTCGGGCAATGCTTTTGTCGCCTCGGCGAGAAATTTTCGGCCAATTTAGCGACTTTGTATTAGGAATATATAACATGATAGGAGGTTGCTCGCCGCTACTCTTCCAAGAAATGACGTCATTTCCACGAATTCTCGAACAATACTTCCGTGGCCTCGAGGAAAGATTCGTCGCCGATTTTGGGATTTTGTATCAGGAGAACATAACACGAGAGGAGGTCGCTCGCCGAGACAATTCCAAGAAATGACGTCATTTCCAAGAATTCTCGGGCAATGCTTTTGTCGCCTCGGCGAGAAATTTTCGGCCAATTTAGCGACTTTGTATTAGGAATACATAACATGATAGGAGGTTGCTCGCCACTACTCTTCCAAGAAATTATGTCACTTCCAAGAATTCTCGAACAATACTTTTGTGGCCTCGAGGATAGATTCGTGGCCGCTTTTGGGATTTTGTATCAGGAGAACATAACATGAAAGGAGGTCTATCGCCGAGCCAGTTCCAAGAAATGACGACATTTCCAAGAATTCTCCGGAGAATACTTTTGCCACTACGACCAGACGTTTTCAGTCGATTTCGCGATTTTGTATCAGGAATACATAACATGATAGGAGGTTGCTCGCAGCGACTCTTCCAAGAAATTACGTCATTTCCAAGAATTCTCTGAACAATACTTCTCCAGCTTTGCAGTACACTTTAATTGATTTACTTACCTTATACTTACCTTACTTACCTACCATCCCTTACTTGCGTTCCTTTTCATACTTACCTTAATTCCTCTTTATTTAAATATTATTTAAACAGATATTGCCAGCTGTCTATTTTTAGAGTTCAAAGGGAACTTTAAAAATTTACAAGAGATAGGAAATATCTTAAACTTTGTGCGTAGCTCTTAGCTTAGAATTATTTTCCAAAGATTTCTCTTTGGAAAATAATTCCAATTACCAGGTCTCACCACGTGGAGGTGGCTACGCATCGAGACCCGACATGCGCCCTAGTGGCGCAGCCTACTGGTGCTGTCCGTATCAAAGGTAGCCTAATCTAACTTGGAGCGAATTAAATTAAAATGACTCTACTGACACTTTATTATATTTCGTGTCTTACAAAAGGGGTTTCGGTACGGTATACTGAAACTCTACTGTCGCAACGCTAAGATATTTTCAAGTTTCCATAAAAATAGGGAATGAAATATCAAACACGCGAGCAAATAGAAAATCGCGAC
>NW_016909254.1:309392-326408 GCF_001483705.2 Eufriesea mexicana | reverse complement strand
TAAGTTACGAATACATTTTAACACAAATACGTCGTTTGTTTAAGTAGTAACTAATAATTTATTAACTGTTTTTACTTTTATCGTTAATATACGTTGCAAAGTATTTGTTATTAACAATAAATGTAGTAATTTATTAACTTTTTGCTAATTATAGATAGGTTTTCACGCAAATACGTTATATATACTTGTAATAGCCTATAATTTAGTAATTTTTTCACTTGTATTATAAATTTACGTTGTGACCAATTTGTTATTAGAAATAAGTGTAATAATTTTTACACTTTTGCAAATTATAGGTACATTTAAACATTAGTATGATATTGTTCAAGTAATAGCCAATGAATTAATTCTTTTCTTGTATTATAAATTTACGCTATGAACAATTTATTATTAATAAGAAATTGGATTTCGAAATCCAATTTTTATGAACTATAACTGTATTTGAATGACGTCTTTGCCAAGAATTCCGTCCACTTACCTCTCGCAGCCTTAAAATTCGTCAAATGTTTAACTGAAACATTGAAAACTTACAAAAGATAGGAAATATCTTAAACTTTATACGTAGCTCTTAGCTTGGTATCGTTTTCCAAAGATTTCTCTTTAAAAAACGATACCAATTACCAGGTCTCACCACGAGGAGGTGGCTACGCATTGAGACCCGGACATGCGCCCTAATGGCGCAGCCTACTGGTGCTATCCGTATCAAAGATATGCTAATCTAACTTGGAGCGAATTAAATTAAAGTGACTCTACTGACACTTTATTAAATTTCGTGTCTTACAAAAGGGTTTTCGATGCGGTATACTAAAATTTATTACTCTACTGTCGCAACGCTAAGACTCTAATATTTCTAAGTTCCCACAAAATTGGGGAATGAAATATGGAAAACGCGAGCAATGAAAAAGAAAGAGAAAATCGCGACGCGCCCGAACGAATTCGCGATTATTCGAAAGACCGACTAGCCTAGGCGATGTACTCCCGTGTACAAAGATAACTTCATGCCCTGGCACCCACCCGATCGGGCCTAGTCCATGTCCAGCCACTGCCGCACTCGTCATGACTTACACGTGAACCAAGGATAGTCCCCGAACCAATGAAACTTCCAGAGTCGATACGAGGGTCCAGCGGGGCCTTGCAAGCCGGACAGGCACTTCGCATCCCAGCCACACGGGGTAGAACTTAATCATCCCTGTGGTCTAACCGTAGATACTATGCCCGTCCAACTGCAGACCCATGCCCCAGTCGCGTACGACCAGGGTGCTGGACCCCCGCATCGAGTCCAGAGGAAACAGTGACCCGAGGGCCACCTTGGAACTCGATGCATGACGAGATTGACAGTGGCTGGAAGTGAGTGTCGGAGTCGAGTCGTGAGGATGACTTATGAGACGAGAAGTTGTCAAGTACCCGAGAGCACGTCGTGTAGGCTAGTCGGTACTTAAGAACGATCGCTATTATCGCGAGAACAATTATGTTCTATTTGCTAAACGAGAGGGACAAAAGAGGAAAAATATGAGAGGTATATATTCGCTCCAAGTTAGGTAGCTTACCTTTATACAGATAGCACGCACATGGTACTTAGTCTAGGCACCTATCTTATGACTACTTAGGCCTACTTAGGTCTAAACGCACGTATCCCGCGTCATTTACTGACGTGTCCCAAATGAAGTCGTGAGAAAATTTGAGAATCTCGAGAAATCTAAAAGCTAAAACAAAGTATATTATTGTTAATATAAATCTGAAAGGAAACGAATTAGTACAAGGAAAGAAAACGAGCGAATGGAGACCATGAAGGTTAACCAAGTGAAAGGAACAACCCACCGATGAGACAGAAAGAAACCAACGACGAAACATTCGAATATTATGAAAAATATTCGAATTCTCAAGTAAAGATAAGTAGAAACTGAAATATAAAATCTGAAAAAAGAAAGATAATTAAACCCTGTAAAGAAAAAGATTAAAATTTGTAAAAATAAAAAAATGATTAAGATCCCAACGATGAGACATGAACAACCCAACGATAAGATATAAACAACCCAACGATGGGACACTCGAATATTATACGAAATATTCGAAATGTCAAATGAAATTAAATAGAAAGAAATAAATACCATCTGAAAGAATAAAAAATAATTAGAAGCTGAAAAAAGAAAAAATAATTAATTCCTGAAAAAAAAAATAAAAATTATTAGTAAATTGTTTAATGGGGTGGGGTGAGGGTAGGGTGGCCAGCCCTAACCTCACTTCGAATCCCACCCCTCGCGCACAACGAAAATTTAGATGTTACACTTCCGAAGTCGAACCGACAAATGACTTCTGCTTCGTCGCGTCGCCCCTTATATAGCCGCTGATCGGCCGAGTCCCCCACCACGATCGAAAATTTTCGAACTTTACCAATTCCATTAATTATTATTTTTCCGCTATAGGAGCCAATAATTTATTAATTTTTGTATTGTTATTATAAACATACGTTGTAAGCAATTTGTTAGTAACAATATTAATTTGTTATTAACAATAGGTCTAATAATTTATAAACATTTTATAAATTATACATAGATTTTTACTTACGTACGCTATAAATTCAAGTAATTAGCTCTAATTTATTAATTTTTTCACTTTTATTATAAACTTACATTGTTATCAATTTGTTATTAACAATATTAATTTATTATTAACAATCGGTGTAATAATTCATAAACTTTTTGCAAATTGTAGATACGTTTTGACAAAAGTATATTATAACTTTATGTAATAATCAGTAATTTATTAATTTTTTCACTTTTACTATAAATTTAGATTGTGAACAAATTGTTATTAATAATAAATATGATAATTCATACATCTTTTGTAAACTATAACTGCATATACACCATCATAGGATAAATTTACATGAAATGCATATGTATGTCTATTATACTTATTCAGGGGCACAAATAAACATAATTATAAACATTTACAAACTCTGTATACTCTCACCTACCTTGCAAAACAACGGTGAACCTCCTAACCCGAAACTCGAGAGTGATGGACCAATCTCGATTAGGTACTCCTATACAAGAAAGTACACTCTAGAGGAATCACCAAAGGCATGTTACAAATTAGAAAAATAATTAAAATTCGTCGATACACTATAATTGGAGTATACTCTAAACACGGAGGACTCGAAAAAATATAAGGAAAGAAGAAAATAAATATACTCTTCTGAGTTTCCAGACCGGAAACCACCTAGTGACGCGTATCGTGATCCCTTCATTTTATCCGAGGTGCCAGAAATCTATCAGATGAGGCATACATCAAGGCGCGACGATAAAGACGTTTCGAAAAATCGTGGTACGGTCAATTCAACCGGTTCTCGGAAGGCAGGCGCTGCATCTTGGTCGTTTTCGCGAAAAACTGCCTAGCAGAAGCGGCGACGCGTTAAGGGGAACGTACTCCCGTAGGAAGTCCGCGGACCCGCGAATATCTAATGTCTGGTGGTAGTACGCGGTTGTTTCACGGGCTGCGGGATAAATGGCCGTTATCAGCTGATGGATTTTCAGCGGAAACTCAAGTAGTCGCGGCTGGCGGCGCGGCATCGCTTTGGTCTCTTTCGCCGGGGTTACTTACGAGCCGTGGCTCGCTATTCGCTATACTTGCACCTCGCGTAACGGGACCGCATGTACGTACAAATGTAGAGGAAGTACAGTTATCGCTTACATGAATATTTCAGAAAATCTCGTAATATAGAAAGTTCATGGGACAGCAGCCCGAGGGGGGAGGGATTACGAGCGCCCGTTTCGCGTCGCGAGAGTATTCTTATTTGCCCGAGTTGGCTTCACCCGCGACCAAACCCGGCTCATTTCAGACCTATTAATCTCCGGCGAGCGGGACGAATGCGTCGCGACGTTTTCTTGGTCATTAAGGTACTGCCTGAGTCACCGATACCACGATGCCTCCACTGCTCTGCTCCTTCGAGCTACACCACCTTCGCTTTTAATTTAAACGCTGGAAACGATACGAGACAGGGCAAGTGACGGTGAACGAAGCGGAATGGGAATACGAGTGAGGCTGATGGACGCGACTGCTCCTCTTGGCAGCTTCGTTTTGACATTGTATCGGCGAATGTTGCTCAAGGATGAGATACGGTTGCGAATTGGGTACTTTGTTTCGTCGGAGTTTATGTTTCCGTGGAACTACCGGTGAAATTGTCGGGACTGTTAGGGAATTCTGTGACGCAAATGTAGAAGCGAGTATCTACCCCTGATGATTAATTTACTTTTGTCAAAAATCATCGAGGTCTTTCTGTAGAAATTACAGAGAATTTTCGCGAGTTACTGATATTGCCATCACGTCTATTTGCACTAAAAAATCGTGGAGGTTTTCTTTACTATATGAAATTACGTTATTCATGGCTAACTACGGACTTGGAAAATAAGAAACTACGAAAAATTGAGCTAGGTAACGTATCTAAAGGGAGGGAGATGACCTGGGAATTCTATAGTAGAAATGTATGAGCGAGTATCTACCCCCGTTCGTTGCTGGTTAATTTACCTATGCTAAAAATCATCGAACTTTTTCAGTATAAATTATGGAAAAGTTGCTCTAGTCGTTCACATTCCCACTGTATCTATTTGCATCAAAAATCGTCGGATCCTTCTTTTCTATATTAAATTATGTAAATTATGCGAAGAACTATAAACTTGGAAAATAAGAACCTAGGCAAAATTCAGACAATTAATGTTTCTAAAAGGACAGGAAAAAATCTAAGAATTCTATAATAGAAATTTACCAGTAACTATCTACCCCTGTTCAGTCCTAATCAATTTACCTCTGCTAATAATCATCGAATTTCTTCCATAAAAATTGTGGAAAAGTTGCTCTAGTCATTGACATTTTCACTACATTTATTTGTGCCAAAAATTGTCGGATTTTTCTTTTCTATATTAAATTATGTAAATTATGCGACGAACTATAAACTTGGAAAATAACAACCTAGGCAAAATTCAGACAATTAATGTTTCTAAAAGGAGAGGAAAAAATCTAAGAATTCTATAATAGAAATTTACCAGTAACTATCTACCCCTGTTCAGTGCTAATCAATTTACCCCTGCTAATAGTCATCGAATTTCTTCCATAAAAATTGTGGAAAAGTTGCTCTAGTCATTGACATTTTCACTACATTTATTTGTGCCAAAAATTGTCGGATTTTTCTTTTCTATATTAAATTATGTAAATTATGTGACGAACTACGAACTTAGAAAATAAGAACCTAGGAAAAATTGAGTCAATTAATGTCTCTAATGAGAAGTAAAAGACCTGGCAACTCTATAATAGAAATGTACGAGCAACTGTGTACTCCTGTTCATTGCTGATCAATTTACCCATGCTAGAAATCATTGAATTTCTTGCTGAAAAATAATGAAAAAGTCTCTCGAGTCACTGACATTCCCACTACACCTATTTGCATCAAAAAATCGTCGGATTCTACTTCCCTCTATTAAATTACGTAAATTATGTAACAAACTATAAACTCGGAAAATAAGAACCCAGGAAAAATTGAGCCAATTAACGCGTCTAAAGTAAGGGAGAAGACCCTCGGAGCCCAGAACCTTGGCGCTCCATAAACTCCGAAGACCGTACCACGAGTCAGCGAACTGCCGCCATCCCATTGAAAAACGGATCGTTACGCGCTGAAACGCGCTGCGGAACTCGCGCCAAAAGCGAAATTTCAGCTCGCGTTCATTCGGCGAACCAGTCGCAGCGTAATCCGGCGTGGCGCGATGATCGCGCACTAAGCTGCGCGTTTAATGAAACGTCCTTCCCGTCGCGTTGGCCGCGTAAATCCGTCGGTCGCTATTTAGAGAAGCCCCCCTAAACGCGCAGAAAGTGTGGCGCGTAAACGCGCGCCGGTTGCAGAAAAACAGAGGAGCCGGGGGCCGGCGGCGTCCTCGTCCCGTGAATTATCCGCGTCTAAAATCGTGGCCACGACGCTGGCCACGGACGAAAACCGCCCCGAATGACGGAACATTAAGCGATAAACAGCGGGACACGGCTCGTTATTCACGGGAATCGCATCAGAAGTAGCCGGTGAATAATTTCGTGCGACACGCATCGGCGCGCCTCCGTCGTCGGGCATTAATATCACCTGAATTCTCGGAAATCGTAGTCGAGACGACGAGCCAGTTTCGTTCTTCATCCTCCTCCTCTTCTTCTTCTTCCTCCTCTTCTTCGTCCACGAAGAAACTCGCTCTTCGAAAACGAAGAGAGAAACAAAGAAGAGAAGTACGTAGAGAAATTAGGAAAAGGTAGATCGAGAAAGGGTACCCCGGCCATTTAGAAATCGCCATAGTGGGATCGCGTTACGGACACGGGAATATCAGGACGAGTTCTGCAGGCGGATTCTCGAGCCGGCGAATAGAAACGACGAGATCGGTACCTCGAGGAATGTGACCCATATATGCGTGGCACGGTAACAAAGCCGAAGGTATACGTCCTGGGACGCTCGTCGGATCATTCGGATATTAGTTTACCGAGGAGACAGCTTACACTGCGGACTTTCGATCGATTAAGGTTACATCCATCAGCGAAGCACGCGCCTTCTGCCCTACATTCGGCCGGCGTCGTTTCGTTAAGTATCCTTGTGCCTCCATTGCTCTCCTCGCGGCTTCCTCTTCGGCCCCGCTTCGCGCGCTCCAACAACGGAGGCGTGAACGTCCCTCCGTCACGTTCTCCTCTTCGTGCACGCCGGCTCGCGTGCGCTTTAACGCCCGTCGTGTAATTAGCGTTTAACGCGCCGCTGATTTTCACGTAATTCCCGATAACGTAATTATTTCGGAATTAAGAATTCGGCTTCTTAACGAGGCGGCCTGCCAGCCGTGGAATTTTCCTGCGAACGAAGACCGCTGCATCGTGCACTTAACCGCTTAATTCGCACGCAAGCCGAGTTACACTGAACAGCGTCGAGGTGAGAAACTACGACGTTGGAATCGTGGATTATTTTCTGCACGCTGTTTCCAAACATTTCGTGGTTAATCGAGAACTGAAAAATGATTGAAAGGAAATTTTGTATTTTGGGAAAAGTTACGAGATTTCGAGAATGAAAACACATTATAAACATAGATACCTATTATGTAGGGGGTCCTCCCCCTATGGTTGTTAGAAAATCGGGAAGAAGGGACGAAGGAAAAAGGAATAGACGCGTTTCGTCCTGGGCTTGCTATAGGAGACTCGTCAAGTAAGGCTATCTAGCAAGCTCTGCCTTAAACTGGAATACTATTAAAAAATCGGGAAGATGTATATGTAGGAAGCGAAGGTTTTTCGAGGACTTTCGAGAAAGTCCTCGAACCTTCCTGAAGTCGGAATCCATCTAGTGGCGAGAGTGAGAATGATGATTGCTACGCGTATACGTGTGTCAAAAAATTTGGATCCTATCTTGATATACTGTACGCGTTATCGTATATCATTATGGTACGAACCATTTATGATTACGTCGTTACGTTTTCCAAAGTCCTTCGATTGCACTTTCTCCTGCTACGTATCTTCGTGAAAATTTTTACAAATTCCGCATAGACTGAATTTTCTTCGCGCTATATCCTCTAATTACCATACCTAATCGCCTTTCGTCGCGAACATAATCACCCCGCTCGTCAATAGCATCGACAGACGGGCATAAAAATTCCTGCTCGAAGGGGTCAAAAGAATCCCACGTCCCGTCCGGAATACTCGATCCAAAAAATATCAAGCATCCAGACATACTGCGACATACCAATAGCCGAAGCTAGCCACGGAATACCAACGCGCTTACACCCTTGCCGCCCTGACGGGCCCAAAACTGGTACCACGCGTGCACTCGCCGATAGGATACGTGAGTGCATCGGCGTGCATCAAGATGCACGGCCGGAACTTGGCACAGGCGGTGGGTCATGCGTCGATTATCAAATCGGAGACGTCTTGTCCCCTAAAAACGGTGCCGTGGTCCCGGACGCTTCGTTCCTCGCAGCACGTAGGCCTAGACCCGTGGTCGGGGCCTTATGCGTCCCCGTGAAACGACCTTGCACGGCACGCAGGTAGAATAACAGCCCGGAGCGGGCTGGAACATCCGAATTCCATCGCGGGGCCTCGAGTTCGACGATCCGGGTGAAAAGAGAGGCTCCGTTGCCCCCGGGATCTCCACCGGTCGTCCCCCTGACAGTAGTATACTACCGAATTTTATGCACCACGCTCTCCCTAAATTCTCCCGGGGTATCATAGTCGAGCGAGGGCTCTCGCGGAACCAAAAGCGGAGGAGAGGCTGTATAAGCGCGGATTTATCTCGCGCGTTGGTTATAAACGCGCGCCAGAGGCTCGCAATTTAGCTAATGCGGATGAGATAATGCCCGAGCAGTGACAGCGGAGGCAGACTCGATCTTGGCACCCAACAGGCGAATATGGGGTAAGAGACCTCCTCGAGAGGACTCCTCTCCTTTGCTCTCTGTCTCTCTTCCGTCGAGTTTCATTGAGATCGCGTGTTCCCGAGCAAGGAAGGGTATCACAGGGACGGTTTAACCCTGCCGATGCTGAGGATGATTACGGTCCTCGAACGGCAAACGCTCTCCGCGCGTTTACGCTCGGCCCCCTCGATCCTTCGTATCCCATTTTCCCAGATACCATATCAGATCTCGTAGGAGCGAGTTTAAAAAGCCATAAACCGTAACGGAGTCGTGTCTCTTCTCCGGGGAGCAATTTGCTCGACGTTATTACGCTTTGCTCGTACGCTCGGCTCGTGACGCGATACATCATTTCGCAACGTGGCTCGTCGGGTCGTTTATCATCCCTCTGCGAGCGAGATGCGCCTGGGTATCGCGTGTCCATGGCACAATTGATCGCGAGAGGGGAGGAATTTGTCGGTAACGGAAACCCATGCGGAATTTATAGAGAGGTCGTGGTAATTAGACGACGTTTACCCGCAGGAATTGCGCGGATCTTTGATTCCGGAGCTCGTTTCGCGGATCGGAACGAGCCTGGCCATGATCAAACGGTTTCCTGCGTTGCTCGTCCTTTCAATGCGATCCTCGTTGGTTAGGGACAGCTTTGGGGTCGTTTCGTTTGCGGGAACGGTGGGAATTAACCCCATCCCGTATTTTCACGAGTCTGGCTCGTGACGAAGATTTCGGGCCAAACGTGAATATCACGAGCCAGACTCGTGAACAGCGCATTTTTCTAAATACAGCTTCGAAATTGTCGAATGTTATAAAATATAATATATTTGTAATATTTATGAAAGGAAAAAGGATTAGACTTTACTTCCACGACAGTAGTATCGCGTAAAACTGACTATACCTCAAGTATTTACATTTTGGTTCGTTTTGCATCGTTTTCGAGCATCGGTCTGGTCTGTTTACCGCGCGTTGGCGACTACCGTTTGGGCCCGGATTTCGTCGAGCTAAATGGCACGGGGAGGGGTTAAGCAACGCGTGTCTTGGATCGGAGAGCTTCGAGGAAAGCTCAAGAGAAGAAATAAATCGCGGTAGAATTATCTGAAAATTCGGGTAACGCGAGATCTTTCCGCGAATTTTCCTGTTACGTGTTTTCTAATAACCGTGGATTTAAAGCGGTTCTCGTGGTGCGTGAACGAAAACACGCGATTTGTCTTGATATTCCGAGTATTAGTTGTCCGAGGGATCGTATGGGAAGAGTTTTTTTGATACTACAATTAGTATAAAAATAGTATAAATTAAACGACTAGGTTTAGTCTTCTCGCTTTTGAAATTACTGGAAATGTACAGCCACTTTTGCCAGAATTTGTAACACGTTAAACGCCATACTGGTTTTACGTGCAGTTCCGTTCACGCCACAATTAGCCGTCACGCGGGCCTTTTCGGGCCCGCGAGGCCTCAATGGAAAGTCTAGCTTCGGTTCCTGGAGACCAGCGTGGCGTTTAACGTGTTAAATAAGTCTATTACTCGATGACCGATTGTACTTTACTCCGTTGGATACAATACTCTTTCGATTACAATTTACTCTTTGAGCTGCCCTTTTAACGGTGGGCCTTCTTCGTCAATTCGCCGCGAAAATCAAGCGGATCGCCGCTTCGTTTTGAGACTCAACACTGCTACGTGCTCGTCACTCACGCCGCCATATTGGTAACGGGAGCTCGCACACTCTTGCAACTTTATATAATTATTATTACGTGTTTATACCGTGTTGAGGTAACTCTAACGTCGAAGCTAATGAATTCGGTAATTGAATTTATTCTAAATGTAATTACCAACCTTCCAGATCGGAGAATCGTATCTCTCCAAGTGCCGTAATGCTAGTAGAAAATTTTCCATTGTCGGTTATTACGTCTAGCGTTATAACGCGACTTTTTCATACGACGCAGGTAACGAAGCAGTGAAATTACGCGCGAGTGTTGAGTAGCGCGTGCAAAAAGAAGTTAATTTATCATATCCCGACGCGTTAAGGCGTTCAGTGAGGAAAAAGAAGTAAAATAAAGAAATAGAAAAATAGTTCCCACGAAACACGCATGTCGCTGTTGCAAGAAACGCGCCACGCGTCATTGCGGTAATTGTGTCATTATCGTGGACAAGAACTAAGTTAGCCGCATTAATTATCGTAAAATAATAACGCCGGGAAAAAATGATAATTTTACACGCGAGCCGGTAATTAGCAGCGCAATTGAGGGTTGCGGGAAATTAATTTAATCGAGGTGATATCGGAGACACCGGGCACGGCGAAAGTGAACCTTTGAAACGCGAGTTTCCAGCTGTCTCGGGCTCTTTCTAATTCATTATCGTTAATTACACGCGAGCACGGACTTTCCTACGTGCTCGCCAACGAAAGACGCTTAATTATGAAATTAATTAATTAGAAGGAACGTGAAGGATACGAGTGTATCTTGAGCAGGTCTGGAACGCGGGCACAATGCTTTCCAGCATGATCGAAAATTATTCCCCGCTGGCGTTCACTTTTGAAAGGAGGCACGGATGATTCGAGCGGCGTGGTATTCGCACTGTCACTACTTTTAATCGATCTTCTTCCTCGGACGGGCTGTTTGCTTAATGTCAGAAACATTTATTCGTCAAAAAACCCGCCGGTTAAGTGGACCCGGCTGTGTAATAGCTCGAAATAGATTTCGATATTAATGCACCGGTATTGTGGCTCGTGACAGCCATCCACGCGCGTTCCGTTCAGTCCAGTTGGAGACTTTCAAACTTAAAATCAAATCCTCGAATTTTTAAATCGTCAAATTTAGAGATCCATCGATCTCGTGGATCCCTTGTTCTGTCTAATTTTCGCGATACTTTCCTAATACTCGACCAATTATTTATCAACGGTACGAATGAAGGATTTATAAATTCGCGCCACTTCTTGCGCACGCTTCGTGTACGCTGAATCGATGGAAACGTTCGCTGCTGGCGAATTAAATCGCAAACGCTTATCGTAAACACCGATATCCCGCTGATGGTCATCGACGTAATTGTAATCGACGGAGCGAGATCTCCGGATTGAGAATCACTGACACCGCAGCTCCCACGCAGTATAAGATATAGACGAAACTATCTGTCGGTCCGATCTTCCATGATTGGCCAAGGAAATCCACTTAGAGTCGAACTTTCACTGAAGGATCCTCTTCGTGTCCATATTTTTCCTGCGCGTCCCCTGATCGGTTGGTCGCCGGTAGGACGTGCACGTTACACACCGGTAGGGTCAATTGGTGGCCGCCTAACTGGCCTAATCATTATCGTATTAGCATGAAATGCCACGTAGCTTGACGTCATCCGTCCCGTCGTACGAAGAAGATGGAACGGATCGTTGATCCGATCCCGATGATCGCGTGGGCCGTGTTCTTCTACGCTCGAAACGCGCGTGGTCCTCGTCTGTTGGACACGGTTCACACGCCTGGGTGGATCCTCTTCGCTCGTCCGGAAAGGTCGCTGCAGATAAGCCGGTAATGCGTAGTTTTAGCTTACGACCAGGCCCGTCCGTTTCTCGCGCCCGATATCTCTTCGGGGATATCTCCCCGATATCTCCGCCATCTTCGCGAGGATCCACGATAAGAGTTTCCCTTCTTCCCGTACTTTGCACCGAGACTGGCGGATTCTCGACTGGAGGACGCGGTATCGGACGATCGATGGTCGGCCCGTCGGTTTACACTCGGTTATTCGTCCTCCATCGATCGATCGATCGTGCTCGGGTACTTTTGTTTTCGTTCGAACGCGGTAGCCGATGACGACGGGAAATTGAAAATGGTAGACCGCGGCTAGGGTTGTTCTTACAATGGTTCATGGAATATTTATGACAGCGTAATCGGTGAGTCACAAAACTCTCTGTTTACGTGGGAAACGTAAGCCGATGACTATGACGGCAACTTCTTATATAGCCCCTTATTCTTCTGACGTCAACGCCTCGAATTTTTATGTCCTTTCAACGCTAAACCCATGACGATCGGTGAGCTGACCGATTAAACCACGCGGCCACGATGCCACGGATCTACTACGATGTATATGTATGAATTTTGAAGGAAATTGAATATAAAGATATACAGAAAGATCGATCTTTTCCCGGGGAAAGTCACTTGCGATAAGTGGAATGACGAGAGCGACAGAGTGGAGTGCAGGATTTTCCCTGGAAATTTTAAAATCCGTCATTCGGGTCGTGACAGATTTAGCGGTAAACCCGGATAATCCGCGGATTAACAGTGGAGGAGGAGAAAGGCGGCAGAAACGGTGTCGGAGTATTGCGGAAAATTTATTCGCCATCGGAAAAAGCGTAATCGCGTCTGGAAATGAATATTCCTGCGGATAGAGCTTTTCTTCCGTCCTTCTCCGTCGCGGGGAATCGAGTTTAACATCGATAAATAGAATTACCGATAAATTGAATTTCGCTCACCGGATGCTATCCACTGGACGAGGCATGGCGTCCAGAGAAGAGTACAACGGCGCTGCGCGAGCGGAGGAAAAATGGCCGGACTGGCTATTAGAAAGCTGCTAAAGGTTACTCGATGCCGGCGTTTAATTTAATTTTCTGCTCGGTCGCGTTACGTCGACGACGCGTTCGCGGCCAACGCTGACCGCTGTCAATGGCATCGGAAGCGTAACAACTCCGCGTCTCGTCACCGCGCCAATACCTAACGCGGCTTTCTTCCACTCGCGTGGCGGGAAATTGAAATCGATCCGGCGTGCGCGCGCGCGCATGGATCGGTAAGGCAACGGGAGAAGATAATTGGCCGGGGTGTTTTGTACGTGATTTTACGCCCACGTGGATATCTAAAATTACACGCTTTCGGTAATTAACAAGTTTAACCGATCGTTTAAAACGCACCGGCGTAACTTTCACTGCGTAATTTGCGATACCTCCTCGAATCTGGTGGTTTGCATGGAATGATAATTTTACGGCTCTTTCGTTCCCGGGAACGTGGATATGTTTGTATACACGGCTGTTTAGAAACGCTTTTAGACGTTGTCCCGTCGTTTACAGGCATAAAATCCGTTTTGCAAGAACGGGAATAATTCTCAACGGACAAGTTATTCGAGAAAGCTTGTAGCCCGGGGCGAAGTTTTCAGGACCGGAGAAGGAAGCTGTTATAAATCCTTTGCGCATGGATCGTTGCTTTCGAACTAGTATTTAATTAGCTTAATTCCTATTATCGCGCAACTTCTGACCGGGCCCCATGCGAAATTTATGACACGGTAATTTTACGATGCAGTGTTTATGCGACACTATTCGAAGCCACCATGTCTATATTTTCTCCCGTGGAAGTAAAAATAGCGGTTTGGCGTGCTAAAAAAGCATCACGGAAAAAGAAATAGTCGCGGGACATAGGAAAGTAAAACTATCAAAGTCAAAGTATTTTCGATACTTACGTCACGCGCTGCAAATAGCTTTCTAAATTCGACGCCATACTTTACCTATTCGTGTAATCAATTTTAACAAATTTCACCGACCACTCTCCATATAAATACGATATAAATCAATCTCTCCGAAGCCAGACTTAAAATCACGCGAGTCGTGTTAAAAAGGCGAAAGTTGCCTCGCGAAGTTTCAAAATTCTGCGATCTGACACACACATAAACATCGTTTAATCAGTCCTCTTCGAATCGGTCGCGATCCTTTGCCCAATTGCCCAACCACACTTCGCCCTTCGTCTACCTTAACCCATTTGCATCGTGACTCTACTTAAAATTCCGATGTTCAGGCATCAACGACGTTCAACTGACGACTAGTCCGTATCGGTGCTTACTCATAATAGCAGTTAAAAGGATTTTTGCAACAAAAGCAAACCTCGTTAAGAACATAATGAACCGATGTAGGTGAGATGCTCACAAAAAGGATCAAACGTGTGTCAATATGTGACATACGAAGAATATTCAGCAACTGATAATGGGAAAAAGTCACAGCTCGCGGATTATTCCGCATTCGGTGATAGATGACAGTCGTGTCTCGCGGAATATTTCGTACTTGTATGCAAATGGGTTAATCCGAGTTCAAAGCTCGCGACGCGATGGTGGTCGCTGAAAACTGATCTGCCACGTCGTGGCATGTCGAAAAGCAGCTCTCGAAGAATCTCGAGAGTCACTTCTCCCCCGAAGGAGCAGGTCGAGGCACCTCTAGCTTTGATCCGACAGCGAGGTCCATTTCGGCCATTGCTCGGTAGCTGTTCGGCTCTGTCCATAATGGATTACATAAAAAGCACGAAAATAGTCACGTCAATCGGCCCCATCATCGGCTGGGTGCTGGCCCGCGCGACTATTGGGCAGAAAGAGCAAAGCTGGGGCGCATCCTGCGTCAGAGCGACGTCAATGCTTCTTTCAGGCTGGGTCGACGAACCCGAAGAGAGCCGCATCCAGCGTTATTTTCAACGGTCGACTATAAAGCCGGGCCGCTCGCGCGCGAATCGCGCGGATCTCGCCTAGCGGAGTCCATGCTTGTTCCTCGGGCCGCGAAAGAATCCGCCAACGGGAAGAAAAAGTGCGGGAATTGGAGAAAAAGATCCGGGCCGCGTTCTCGACAGATTTAGAAGCGAAAGGCCGAAAAGCGTGGACCCCGGAGGTTGTTTAGACTGCTGAACCCGCGAGGCGGGTTGAGCGAGATCGTAAACTCGAACCGTGAGAGCAGCGGTTATGCTCTTGGGAATCGACTCACCTCGGGGTATGCTGTTTTTATTCGCAGGCTTTTCCTCTTCATCGAATGCTGAATGCTGATTTTCCGCCAACCAGATGACTCTGGAATAATTAAGCGCTCTGTAATGCAGTTTTTCGAGACTTTCTCCTTTGCTTTTACTCTACTAGACGAGGTTCTTACCTGAATTCTTTTTATTCCTGTTTATTCCTCCTCTCTTCCCTTTCCTCGATTTTCCACGCGAAGGAAAGGCTCCATTTTAGTTGCCATTTACTCTGAAAATTGAAAAATTTGCGAAATTAGTCTCGATGGATTTTCTTTCAGGATTCTTGAACGTTATATCGTGAGCAAAATGGGGCAAGAATATTTTTCATATCGTTGTCGTTATCAACGAGAAACGCAAAGTATATTTAAGCGAAAATTATTTAAGTAATAACCTCAAAATAATATACTATTATCGCGACTTCATTGCGGTGTTCATTCCTCGATAGTTTTATAACGACTGTCTCATTCTTGCCCCATTCTACTCGCAGATACGTATCTTAATCTTCTAACTTACATAATGATCTATAATAAAAATCATACGAAGGATAATTTTTCTTATTTAGTACTTTTCCATTTTATTATAACACAAATCGCGTATCATAGATGGCAAACTATAACTGTATGTTAGCTGCAAGAATGCAATGTAATTTCGAAAACATAAATTACGCGGTAAAATATGACCCGGAATTATTAAACTCGCGGAATAATCCGAAAAGAAGTTACGAAACTGGAATTTCTCTGTAACCGTTTATTACATTTCCCTCAATAACTAATTATTCATAGTAAAAGGTAGAGCATCGAACGAGATGCACGCGACAAAGAGGTAAAATTGTACTCGGGCGCACGCAGCGGAGTATCGCGACGCGATAAAGCACGAGTCCGTCGATTTGCGAGATTCAAATTTAGCCGGGCCAAATTCGATTCGTGGAAACGCGGAGGCGTGTGTGCGTGCGCACGCTCGACGTGGTGAAATAAAAGTTTCACCGGTCTCGCGGAACATTTCGTGCCGGCGGCTTTTTATGCGACAGGGAAACGTATATAGAACGTTCGTGGAAGCAATAATAATCCGGTGACGCAATTGGACCTCGACTCTCTCGATTCGTTTGCCCGCGACAGCGTGTCGTCGCCTGGACCACACACACCGACGTATTTCGATCAAACTTGCCCGGGATATTTTATTTCCTATCCTTATTTTTCCCCGTGGGTGTTTCACATTGTTTCGGCGATTGTTGGCATCGCGCACCGGGAAGGATGCTGTGCTGGAAACGGCCCTTAAGTCTCTGTTCGATGTTATAATTTAATAGCTGCTTCGGTAGGTTACTCTGATAGGTTAGTTTCATAGGTTATTACAGTCGGTCGTATATAACTTCCCGCGTAGATGGCGTTGCACGCTGCACGGCGTTCAGTCGTGCCGTATTTTAGGTTAGGTACGATCGCGCTATGAAAAATCACGCGATATTCGCGAATTGCTCGGGATTACGCAATTCTGCGATCTTTGCGTGAAGAAACTGGCATTTCGAGGACGAATTTTTACGCGTGCTTACGTGTAAATAAAGATTGTTTATAAATCGTGTAACTTATGACGTATTCTCGCTGTAATTCCAATGTTTTCATATCCGAAGTATATATCATCGATTCGAAGTATCGCTAGACGTTTGAATATATGATATACGAGACAGAGAAGCTTGGGGTAAATTCCCCGTATGAGTGAATTTCGAAATCTTTTATGCTCTCGGGTTACCGTACCATATAGCACTAAATATAAATATAAATTATACTTTCGCTATATTTAAAATACGTTGAATATATTATATATATATTTTAAATTTATTAATTTATATTCTTTTATTAAATTTTTTAAGTTTAATTTCATATATTTTAACATCTACTAGACAT